>NW_027189167.1:684898-722398 GCF_040958095.1 Procambarus clarkii
AAAGAAGTAGAGACTTCGAGATATATATACATCTCAAATATCTCCACTTCCCGAGGGCACCAGATAAGTGTGAGGTTAGTCTGCATTTTTCATCAAGCCACTGTCTATGTGAGAGAACTCGTGTCCATGCTATAAGCCTATACTTGCATAAACCACAAGTGAAGATTAACAATCTTTGGACAACACCCACCAGTGGGACTCGAACCCAGAAAGCACAACTACCTTCCAGTAGCTGCCATAACTAGTACGCTTTAACCCACTACACCATCAGACCCTACAAAAGAAGTAGAGACTTCGAGATATATATACATCTCAAATATCTCCACTTCCCGAGGGCACCAGATAAGTGTGAGGTTAGTCTGTGTTTTTCATCAAGCCACTGTCAATGTGAGAGAACTCGTGTCCATGCTATAAGCCTATGCTTGCATAAACACAACACTTGTGGTTTATATATATATATATATATATATATGTATATATATATATATATATATATATATATATATATATATATATATATATATATATATATATATATATATATATATATATATATATATATATATATATATATATATATATATATGTGACGATAATCTCTTTCAAGAGAGATTGAGCCTGCTCTTCTCTACATGAAGTTACATATTTTATTCAAGAATAAGATGCTACCTTCAAGATACGTCTCCCAGTAGCACAAAACGTTTTGACCAGGAGCAAAACGTACCCAAAACTCACCCCCTACTCCACGCCGGCTCGTCATCAACCAGCCAACTACCCTTCCCAGCCTGCCTGCTCCTGATTGGTGACTCGCCGACTGCAACCTGCACACTGCACCTCAGCGCCCTCTACCTGAGTCGATGTCTGGGCTTGGTCCAGCCATTGAAGTCAGAATATCCTTGTGCTCTCAAGCAGTGAACAACTAACTGATATATGTGTATCTGCTAGATGTTTCGCAGCTAGCGCTAATATTTCAGCACCTGATTATTTTTCACCTTTAACTTTATTATTATTGTAGAGTAACTTCATCCTATTATTCATTTATGTTATATTGTTTTTGACTTGTTCTTTTGCACTGTACATTGCCAAGGGATTGTCTTTGTTTATGATTTGTTTATTAATTAAAGTTTCATTGTTCATACTTTGTGTTTTGCGTGTCTTCCCTTACTTTACCACAGACAGAAAACAGGCAAGCGTCTATTTCTTTTTTGTAAATGTGACTAGGCATTGACACCTGCCATTGGAGGACTGCCGAACATCTACACTCCAACACTTTCCGTCACATTTAATGGGGGCCTGTCCGTGAGCTTCACTCAGGTACTAGTACCAGAATCAATTTGTGGTAAGCGTACTTGGCTTTGTTACAGTTGCTTTTCAATATTTTCATTACTTTTAATATTTATATGGTGCTGTGTGTATTGTGCATTCCAAGTAGCATATAGTGAGTGTTGGATAACTTTGGATTACGTGGTGACTGTAGGCCGCAGTCATTCTCTTAATTGGTCATCCCTCCCTCCGTGTTATTACTCGTGTCTTCCACCTTTTGTCCCTAGGATATTTCTCAATCTCAGACAGATCATCATTTTGGGTACCCTGGTACTTTGGTTTGTCTTCGGGTCAAAGCACCCTATCTTCTGCAATCCGACCGAAGGAGGATAAAGAGGGCCATAGTTCCTCTAGCACGGACTACGTTGCTAAGTTGGGACCTCAGCAGGAGTTCTCATCACAGTTGACATTCGCACCCCTACACGTCGGTCAGAGATGATGATATTTACTTAGGTAGGGAATTAGCTTTCTTTTTTCAGAGCACAAAGTTCGCTAATTCTGTAAGTATCATATTTCATTTAGTGGGGAAACCCTTGCTTCTGTCCTATAGAGACTCGGTAAGGTATGCCTACATTCTTGGACTACCTTATTCACTTTTGGAACAATTAAATGTTTCATTTGTTTTAGAAACTATCAGTTTCATTTATTAGTAGGATTTTCTTGCCCTTATTCTCTTACATTGAGTACCGGGTACAAGATTTCCTGCGCTTTGATTGACTAATCATTTACCATTCTAAAATTAACATTATTGTTAAATATTAAATTCCACAGGATAGTTACCAGTGCCACGTTATCCTGTTACTGACACTTACCATATCACAAGTATTCGTTGTACATTTATTTGCTATTTTTCACCATGTTTCGTCTCCCAGCTTTTCGAACGATCCAGCAGGTGAAATAGGAACCTTAAGTCGTGCCAAGAGGATCGAATTACAAACTCTTGCACACGAGTATTAACTAGATGTTCCCCATGGAGCCAACAAAAATGAATTGCATAACTTAATAATGGATCACCTCTTATGAAGGGAAGATTGACTCTGAAACTCACGAAACTTATTCTATTGCAGATAAACATGATCTGGCAACTATGAAACTCAAGCTCGAACTTGCAAAACTCGAGCGGGAGCAACAGCAAGAAGCTCTACAAATCAGGAAAGAAGAAGCTGCAATAAGGAAAGAAGAGCAAGAAAGAGAGGCTGCCCTGGTGAAAGAAGCCCTCCAACAACAAAAAGAAGCTCTACAACTGAGGGAAAGAGAAGCTGCAATCAGGAAAGAAGAACAGGAACGTGAGACTGCACTACTCCATGAGCGTGAGCGAGTAAGCTTGAAGCAAAACAACGTCACCTGGAGATACAACGCGAGCATGACAAACAGCAAGCTGAGATGGCTATAACATGTCATCAACGAGAACTCACGTTGGAAACTACACACACACACTCAGCGCCAACAAGCTACCGCTAGTCTTCCCGTAAGTTTCAATGTCTCCCATGCAAGTAAGTTAATGCCACCATTCGTTGAGACAGATTGATGTCTTTTTTACCACTTTTGAGACCCTAGCTAATAAACTTAGCTGGCCTGCAGATCAATGGTCTACCCTTCTCAGAGTGCATCTCACAGGTAGAGCTGCAGTTACTCTCAGTACCTTAGCGTCTGAGAATGACTACCAGACCCTGAAGGAAGCAGTGTTGGACGCCTACCTTCTCTCCACCGAAAGCTACAGACGAAAATTTCGTGATCATCTAAAGGCAAACCACCACCTTTCTAGAATTTGCCAATACCAAGAAAAGATATTTCATGAAATGGCTGGAAGCAGCACATGTCTCTACATTTTCAGAGCTCATCAACCTCATGCTAGTTGAGGAATTCTTGAGACGTGTTCCCCCTTCCGTCCGTTTATATTTAGCAGATAAAGAAGAAACCGACTACATCAAATGTGCGAAGTCAGCTGACACCTACAGCCTCATCCACCGGCTTACACCAGACCACCTCCAGTAAGAAGTCTTGGTATAGTTATGATAAAGGAGTGCAGATCAAGCAAGCTCTCAATTGTATTGTAAGTATTGCAAACTCTATGGACATACCATAGATAGATGTGGGAAAGCTCAATACAAAGGCAATGAAACAACTAAACCCAAACCGACTCCTCCTAAGTCCGGTAAGCCTGTGATGAATGTTGGTGTTCCTATTAATGATCTTTCTCTCTCAGCAAACACCTGTATCCTGGAACTGTCTCTACCAACGGTACAGATTCGGAGGGACGTTTCAAATTGAAGATCTTGAGGGACACAGCGGCTCTTCAGTCCATAATATTGAAATCAGCTGTGCCTAACATCACCTACACCGGGGAAACCTATTTCACTGACCTCACTGCTACCACTCCGTATCCACTCGCCAGAGTCCACCTGGATTGTCCTTTTGTGACCGGTGAAGTCCAAGTCGCCATCAAGAAAGCCTTTTCCCATGCTGGAGTGCAACTTCTCCTGGGCAACGACTTGGCAGAAGATCTGCAACCGTCCAACCTGATCATCATGGACAAACCCCAGGTGTGTAACTCTGTAGTGGACAATCCCATCTTTGAGTATGTTTCAGCTGAGGTCCAAGAAAGTTATGAAGTTTCTCCTCCGGTTTTGGTGACCACCCGTGCACAAGCTGCACGCCCGCAACCAGCTGACTCTCTGCAACCGCTGTCCCTCAAGACCCTCAGAATCTACCACCAAATCTTACCAGTTTGGAGTTCCGTAAGTTACAGAGGGAAGATCAATCATTAACACCATTATTCTTCCAGGCTGAGACTCAACCTGACAGTATCCCTGGGTTTTCCTAGAGAATCAGTTGCTCTACCGCAGGTACAGACCCAGTAAGCTGAAGGAGGACGACGATTGGGCAAATGTCGAACAACTAGTAGTTCCCACCAGCCTACGGCCCGATATTCTACACCTGGCCCACGGAGCTCTTTCTCACTATGGTTTTAACAAAACCTACCACGGAATCAGACAAGACTACTACTGGCCAGGTATGGTTAAGGACGTCAAAAAGTACGTGCAACAGTGTCATATATGTCAGATGGCAGGTAAACCTAACATCTCTATTCCCCAGGCCCCATTGACTCCTATTCAGGTGCCTGCGGAACCTTTCCACAGACTCATCATAGACTGTGTTGGTCCTTTACCCCGGACCAGTTCTGGCAACGCCTATATACTAACTATCTTGTGTCCTACCACCAGATTCCCCATAGCAGTTCCAGTAAAGAACATTACGGCTGCTACTGTGGTGAAACAACTAATGAAGATCTTCACCCAGTTGGATTTCCAAGAGAGGTTCAAAGTGACTGTGGCACCAACTTCACCAGTGATCTCTTCAAGAAGACACTGGAAGAGTTCAACATCACACAGGTATTCCAGCCCTATCATCCTGCTTCACAGGGTTCTCTTGAACGTAGTCATCAGACTATTAAAGCACTCCTAAAGAAATTTTGCAATGAAACCTTGAAGGACTGGGATAAACAACTTGACCTCATTATGTGCATTTTCAGAAGTCTCCCCAATGAGTCTCTAGGAGTATTCCTTATGAGATGCTCTACGGACGTAAGTGCCGTACTCCTCTCAAAGCTTTCAAAGATCTCTACGTAATGCCACCTTCAGTGACCCTCAGAATGTGCCCCAGTTTCTTCAAAACTTAAAACACATTCTAGAGAGAGTACGTAAATTTGCTAATGACAATCTATTGAAAGCTCAGGAGAGGATGAAGACTAATTTCGACCAACGCAGCAAACTAAGGAAATTTAAACCAGAGACTTCGTGTTGGCATATTTTCCTATCCCAGGTTCTCCATTGGAAAAGAAGTTTTCAGTACCTTACCGCATCAAAGTGCAGGAACAATCACAACTACATTCTTGAGACTCCAGATAGGCGGCGGAAGACCCAGTTGTGCCACGTCAACCTCCTGAAGCAGTATCAAGGTACTCCCCCTACTGTGTTGGTATCATAATCCACCTTTAAAGGTCCATACCTCCACAGTGAGACCTTCCCTGCTTCTCCTCCCGAAAGCACTAACACTGAGTCAGTGCCTTCCAACTCGGAAATCCTTAATGATCTTCATACCTATTTGCAGGACAGTAATAGTGCTCCTTCATCAGAATCTTCAAGGAACATCAGAAGTTGTTCAGCGATGATCCACAGGAGTGTAATGTGGTTCAGCACGACATCCAGCTACTCCCTGACACCCGGCCGATTCGTCAACCTTTCTACAGAATCAGCCGGAGTAAAAAGGAAGTCATGCGTGCTGAGGTACAGTACCTCCTGGATCATGGGCTGGCCACCCCTTGTGAGTCCCCTTGGGCCTCACCCTGCATCTTGGTGCCGAAACCGCAAGGTAAAGTGAGGTTGTGTACTGATTACGGAAATTGAATCTTGTGACTATCAAGGATGCTTATCCATTACCTAGAATAGATGACATCCTTGACGCCATTGGTAATGCTCGGTATCTATCAAAGTTAGACTTACTCAAGGGATACTACCAAGTATGTTTGACAAGCGAGCTAAGGAAATATCTGCCTTTACCACTCCCTTTGGCCTTTACAGATACGAACGCCTTCCATTTGGACTATGTAATGCCCCGGCCACCTTCCAGCGAGCTGTCAACCGCGTCATCCAGGGCTTAGATAACACCTACGCCTACTTGGATGATATCGTTGTGGCAACCAACACCTGGAGCGAACATCTGCTCCAGCTGCAACGATTGTTTGCCAAGCTCCTGACAGCCGGCCTCACCATCAACTTGGGCAAGTCCACCTTTGCCAAAGGTAAAGTGCGTTATCTTGGTCATGGATAGGGAGTGGCAGCATAGCTCCGTTAAACATACATACCCAAGCCATCCAGCATTACCCACAGCCTACCACCAGGAAGCAGCTCCTGCGCTTCCTTGGTCTTGCCTCCTACTACCGTAGGTTTGTGAAGAATTTTAGTACGGTGGCGACACCATTGATCACTTTAACCAGCCCAAGCAACGGTATAATTGGACCATTCAGCAGACCATTGCTTTTGAACAACTTAAATTCCTGCTCTGTTCAAATCCTATTCTCGCCTCGCCAGATATCACGAAGCCTTTCATCCTCCATGTCGACGCCAGTGGTACCGGCATCGGGGGTGTCCTGATGCAACAACGAGGCGAGGATGTTTTACCTGTTAGCTACTACACTACAAGTTAAAAACCCACCAGAAGAATTACAGCACGATCGAAAAGGAGCTACTCTCCATCGTCCTGAACTTGCAGCACTTTGAATCATACCTGCAAGGTGCTCGGTCTACCACCATCTACTCGGACCACAATCCCCTACGCTTCCTGCAGCAAGCCCAATTCAACAATCAACGGCTTCTACGATGGGCTTTATATCTGCAGAATTTCAACCTGGAGATCTTCTACATCAAAGGTTCTGACAACATCATAGCAGACACCCTCTCCAGTGTTTATGAGGTAGAGACAACTCCACCTACTACTCTACCATCTGAAGACGTAACTTCCTCCGTAAGTGCAGACTTCGGGGAAGAGTTGTGATGATAATCTCTTTCAAGAGAGATTGAGCCTGCTCTTCTCTACATGAAGTTACGTATTTTATTCAAGAATAAGATGCTACCTTCAAGATACGTCTCCCAGTAGCACAAAACGTTTTGACCAGGAGGCAAAACGTACCCAAAACTCACCCCCCTACTCCACTCCCTCCACGTCGGCTCGTCATCAACCAGCCAACTACCCTTCCCAGCCTGCCTGCTCCTGATTGGTGACTCACCGACTGCACACCTGCAACTGCACCTCAGCGCCCTCTACCTGAGTCGATGTCTGGGCTTGGTCCAGCCATTGAAGTCAGAATATCCTTGTGCTCTCAAGCAGTGAACAACTAACTGATATATGTGTATCTGCTAGATGTTTCGCAGCTAGCGCTAATATTCTCAGCACCTGATTATTTTTCACCTTTAACTTTATTATTATTGTAGAGTAACTTCATCCCTATTATTCATTTATGTTATATTGTTTTTGACTTGTTCTTTTGCACTGTACATTGCCAAGGGATTGTCTTTGTTTATAATTTATTAATTAATTAAAGTTTCATTGTTCATACTTTGTGTTTTACGTGTCTTCCCTTACTTTACCACAGACAGACAGAAAACAGGCAAGCAGTCTATTTTTTTTTTGTACGTGTGACTAAGCATTAATACTTGCCATTGGAGGACTGCCGAACATCTACACTCCAACACTTTCCTGTCACAATATTTATATTTATATATTTAAATATACATATACATACATACATATATATATATATGTCGTACCTAATAGCCAGAACGCACTTCTCGGCCTACTATGCAAGGCCCGATTTGCCTAATAAGCCAAGTTTTCATGAATTAATTGTTTTTCGACTACCTAACCTACCTAACCTAACCTAACCTAACTTTTTCGGCTACCTAACCTAACCTAACCTATAAAGATAGGTTAGGTTAGGTTAGGTAGGGTTGGTTAGGTTCGGTCATATAACTACGTTAATTTTAACTCCAATAAAAAAAAATTGACCTCATACATAATGAAATGGGTAGCTTTATCATTTCATAAGGAAAAAATAAGAGAAAATATAATAATTCATGAAAACTTGGCTTATTAGGCAATTTGGGCCTTGCATAGTAGGCTGAGAAGTGCGTTCTGGCTACTAGGTACGACATATATATATATATAATATATATATATATATATATATATATATATATTTTATTAAATATGACCGAAAAAGTAAGATTAATAATTCTAACACGAATTTTCTCAATCTTTCGTACATTATGCTTCACTGTTGGAGGTAAATCAAAAATCACTTCTCCAAAATTCATTTTTATTTCTAGTCTGACGCGACACGGGCGCGTTTCGTAAAACTTATTACATTTTCAAAGACTTCACAAATACACAACTGATTAGAACTTGCGTTTCCCTGATTTTATATCTACATTTGAGTGAGGTGGGAAGGGTGATGTGGCATTACATTTGAGTAAGGTGGGAAGGATGATGTGGCATTAGAGGATATTAATAGGGTATTAAAAGTATCAACACAAGACAGAACACGAAACAATGGATATTTGAATAGAAGTGTTTGTAGAAAGCCTATTGGTCCATATTTCTTGATGCTTCTATATTGGAGCGGAGTCTTGAGGTGGGTAGAATATAGTTGTGCAATAATTGGCTGTTGATTGCTGGTGTTGACTTCTTGATGTGTAGTGCCTCGCAAACGTCGAGCCGCCTGCTATCGCTGTATCTATCGATGATTTCTGTGTTGTTTACTAGGATTTCTCTGGCGATGGTTTGGTTATGGGAAGAGATTATATGTTCCTTAATGGAGCCCTGTTGTTTATGCATCGTTAAACGCCTAGAAAGAGATGTTGTTGTCTTGCCTATATACTGGGTTTTTTGGAGCTTACAGTCCCCAAGTGGGCATTTGAAGGCATAGACGACGTTAGTCTCTTTTAAAGCGTTCTGTTTCGTGTCTGGAGAGTTTCTCATGAGTAGGCTGGCCGTTTTTCTGGTTTTATAGTAAATCGTCAGTTGTATCCTCTGATTTTTGTCTGTAGGGATAACGTTTCTATTAACAATATCTTTCAGGACCCTTTCCTCTGTTTTATGAGCTGTGGAAAAGAAGTTCCTGTAAAATAGTCTAATAGGGGGTATAGGTGTTGTGTTAGTTGTCTCTTCGGAGGTTGCATGGCTTTTCACTTTCCTTCTTATGATGTCTTCGATGAAACCATTGGAGAAGCCGTTATTGACTAGAACCTGCCTTACCCTACAGAGTTCTTCGTCGACTTGCTTCCATTCTGAGCTGTGGCTGAGAGCACGGTCGACGTATGCGTTAACAACACTCCTCTTGTACCTGTCAGGGCAGTCGCTGTTGGTATTTAGGCACATTCCTATGTTTGTTTCCTTTGTGTAGACTGCAGTGTGGAAACCTCCGCCCTTTTCCATGACTGTTACATCTAGAAAAGGCAGCTTCCCATCCTTTTCCGTCTCGTAAGTGAAACGCAGCACGGAACTCTGCTCAAATGCCTCCTTCAGCTCCTGCAGATGTCTGACATCAGGTACCTGTGTAAAAATGTCGTCAACATACCTGCAGTATATGGCCGGTTTCAAGTTCATGTCGACTAAGACTTTTTGCTCGATGGTACCCATGTAGAAGTTTGCAAACAGGACACCTAGGGGAGAACCCATAGCGACCCCATCTACTTGCTTATACATGTGCCCATCCGGGCTCAAGAAGGGTGCCTCTTTAGTACAAGCTTGGAGTAGTTTCCTCAGAATACTTTCTGGCATGTCAAGAGGAGTACAGGCTGGATCACGATACACTCTGTCGGCTATCATTCCGATTGTCTCGTCCACAGGTACGTTGGTAAACAGCGATTCTACGTCCAACGAGGCTCTTATCCCTGTGGCCCGTGCGCCCCGCAGTAAGTCCACAAATTCCTTTGGAGACTTCAGGCTGAAGGCGCAAGGAACATAAGGAGTCAGCAGGCCGTTGAGTCGCTTCGCCAATCTGTAGGGTGTGGGTATCTGGCTAATGATTGGCCGAAGTGGGTTTCCAGGCTTGTGCGTCTTGACATTTCCATACGCATATCCAGGTTTATATTCCCCAATGATCTTTGGCAGGTGGAGTCCGGATTTCTTGGCGTTCACAGTTTCGATCAGTTTGTTGACCTTTGCTTTTAATTCGGCTGTAGTGTCCTTCGTTACCCTTTGGAACTTAGTTTGGTCAGAGAGTATGATGTTCATTTTCGCCAGATATTCGTCTTTTTTAAGAATGACATATATTGGCGACTTGTCACCTCTCCTGACAACTATCTCCTTGTTCTCACGAAGGCTTTTAGCTGCCGCTCTAAGCTCGGGGGACAGTATGGTGCTTCTGTAGTTGCCTCGATTCTTTCCTCCTTCTGCAATAAGTTCTGCTTGTAAGGTATCTTTGGTAGTGACCTTCTTTTGTGTCTCGAGGTCGAATATGTCGTCCAACAGAATTTCCAACTCCACTTTCCGGGCCATTTCACTCGGTCTGGACATAACATGACAGTTTATGCCCAGATTTAGGAGAGTGACTTGGTCCTCAGTGAGGTTAATTCCTGCAAGGTTCAGGAAGCCATCTCTTGGTCGTGGAATTGCCATAGGTCCTCCATATAATGTTGTTAGTTTCTTGATAATCCTTGTTTCAGTGCTGAGGTGATGTTGGTCTGTGAGGATGTCGAGGTGTTGTTCAATGCGGGTACGGATACTGTGGTCGATGTTGCTATTTCTCCACTCGTTTGTAGCATGAAGTAGTTGCGTTTTTTTGTCTTTGATTTCATTCTCTGCCTTGTATATCTGATCACGAATCAGATCCTGGCGATATTTTATCGTGAAGGCTTGATTCCTTGCTGCTGGGTCGTGCACTTTAACATTAGTATATTTTGGTAGCAGTCTTTCCTGTAGACATATTTTATTAAATATGACCGAAAAAGTAAGATTAATAATTCTAACACGAATTTTCTCAATCTTTCGTACATTATGCTTCACTGTTGGAGGTAAATCAAAAATCACTTCTCCAAAATTCATTTTTATTTCTAGTCTGACGCGACACGGGCGCGTTTCGTAAAACTTATTACATTTTCAAAGACTTCACAAATACACAACTGATTAGAACTTGCGTTTCCCTGATTTTATATCTACATTTGAGTGAGGTGGGAAGGGTGATGTGGCATTACATTTGAGTAAGGTGGGAAGGATGATGTGGCATTAGAGGATATTAATAGGGTATTAAAAGTATCAACACAAGACAGAACACGAAACAATGGATATTTGAATAGAAGTGTTTGTAGAAAGCCTATTGGTCCATATTTCTTGATGCTTCTATATTGGAGCGGAGTCTGAAGGAGGAGCTATATTGCAGGAGCTGAAGGAGGCATTTGAGCAGAGTTCCGTGCTGCGTTTCACTTACGAGACGGAAAAGGATGGGAAGCTGCCTTTTCTAGATGTAACAGTCATGGAAAAGGTCGGAGGTTTCCACACTGCAGTCTACACAAAGGAAACAAACATAGGAATGTGCCTAAATACCAACAGCGACTGCCCTGACAGGTACAAGAGGAGTGTTGTTAACGCATACGTCGACCGTGCTCTCAGCCACAGCTCAGAATGGAAGCAAGTCGACGAAGAACTCTGTAGGGTAAGGCAGGTTCTAGTCAATAACGGCTTCTCCAATGGTTTCATCGAAGACATCATAAGAAGGAAAGTGAAAAGCCATGCAACCTCCGAAGAGACAACTAACACAACACCTATACCCCCTATTAGACTATTTTACAGGAACTTCTTTTCCACAGCTCATAAAACAGAGGAAAGGGTCCTGAAAGATATTGTTAATAGAAACGTTATCCCTACAGACAAAAATCAGAGGATACAACTGACGATTTACTATAAAACCAGAAAAACGGCCAGCCTACTCATGAGAAACTCTCCAGACACGAAACAGAACGCTTTAAAAGAGACTAACGTCGTCTATGCCTTCAAATGCCCACTTGGGGACTGTAAGCTCCAAAAAACCCAGTATATAGGCAAGACAACAACATCTCTTTCTAGGCGTTTAACGATGCATAAACAACAGGGCTCCATTAAGGAACATATAATCTCTTCCCATAACCAAACCATCGCCAGAGAAATCCTAGTAAACAACACAGAAATCATCGATAGATACAGCGATAGCAGGCGGCTCGACGTTTGCGAGGCACTACACATCAAGAAGTCAACACCAGCAATCAACAGCCAATTATTGCACAACTATATTCTACCCACCTCAAGACTCCGCTCCAATATAGAAGCATCAAGAAATATGGACCAATAGGCTTTCTACAAACACTTCTATTCAAATATCCATTGTTTCGTGTTCTGTCTTGTGTTGATACTTTTAATACCCTATTAATATCCTCTAATGCCACATCATCCTTCCCACCTTACTCAAATGTAATGCCACATCACCCTTCCCACCTCACTCAAATGTAGATATAAAATCAGGGAAACGCAAGTTCTAATCAGTTGTGTATTTGTGAAGTCTTTGAAAATGTAATAAGTTTTACGAAACGCGCCCGTGTCGCGTCAGACTAGAAATAAAAATGAATTTTGGAGAAGTGATTTTTGATTTACCTCCAACAGTGAAGCATAATGTACGAAAGATTGAGAAAATTCGTGTTAGAATTATTAATCTTACTTTTTCGGTCATATTTAATAAAATATGTCTACAGGAAAGACTGCTACCAAAATATACTAATGTTAAAGTGCACGACCCAGCAGCAAGGAATCAAGCCTTCACGATAAAATATCGCCAGGATCTGATTCGTGATCAGATATACAAGGCAGAGAATGAAATCAAAGACAAAAAAACGCAACTACTTCATGCTACAAACGAGTGGAGAAATAGCAACATCGACCATAGTATCCGTACCCGCATTGAACAACACCTCGACATCCTCACAGACCAACATCACCTCAGCACTGAAACAAGGATTATCAAGAAACTAACAACATTATATGGAGGACCTATGGCAATTCCACGACCAAGAGATGGCTTCCTGAACCTTGCAGGAATTAACCTCACTGAGGACCAAGTCACTCTCCTAAATCTGGGCATAAACTGTCATGTTATGTCCAGACCGAGTGAAATGGCCCGGAAAGTGGAGTTGGAAATTCTGTTGGACGACATATTCGACCTCGAGACACAAAAGAAGGTCACTACCAAAGATACCTTACAAGCAGAACTTATTGCAGAAGGAGGAAAGAATCGAGGCAACTACAGAAGCACCATACTGTCCCCCGAGCTTAGAGCGGCAGCTAAAAGCCTTCGTGAGAACAAGGAGATAGTTGTCAGGAGAGGTGACAAGTCGCCAATATATGTCATTCTTAAAAAAGACGAATATCTGGCGAAAATGAACATCATACTCTCTGACCAAACTAAGTTCCAAAGGGTAACGAAGGACACTACAGCCGAATTAAAAGCAAAGGTCAACAAACTGATCGAAACTGTGAACGCCAAGAAATCCGGACTCCACCTGCCAAAGATCATTGGGGAATATAAACCTGGATATGCGTATGGAAATGTCAAGACGCACAAGCCTGGAAACCCACTTCGGCCAATCATTAGCCAGATACCCACACCCACGTACAGATTGGCGAAGCGACTCAACGGCCTGCTAACTCCTTATGTTCCTTGCGCCTTCAGCCTGAAGTCTCCAAAGGAATTTGTGGACTTACTGCGGGGCGCACGGGCCACAGGGATAAGAGCCTCGTTGGACGTAGAATCGCTGTTTACCAACGTACCTGTGGACGAGACAATCGGAATGATAGCCGACAGAGTGTATCGTGATCCAGCCTGTACTCCTCTTGACATGCCAGAAAGTATTCTGAGGAAACTACTCCAAGCTTGTACTAAAGAGGCACCCTTCTTGAGCCCGGATGGGCACATGTATAAGCAAGTAGATGGGGTCGCTATGGGTTCTCCCCTAGGTGTCCTGTTTGCAAACTTCTACATGGGTACCATCGAGCAAAAAGTCTTAGTCGACATGAACTTGAAACCGGCCATATACTGCAGGTATGTTGACGACATTTTTACACAGGTACCTGATGTCAGACATCTGCAGGAGCTGAAGGAGGCATTTGAGCAGAGTTCCGTGCTGCGTTTCACTTACGAGACGGAAAAGGATGGGAAGCTGCCTTTTCTAGATGTAACAGTCATGGAAAAGGGCGGAGGTTTCCACACTGCAGTCTACACAAAGGAAACAAACATAGGAATGTGCCTAAATGCCAACAGCGACTGCCCTGACAGGTACAAGAGGAGTGTTGTTAACGCATACGTCGACCGTGCTCTCAGCCACAGCTCAGAATGGAAGCAAGTCGACGAAGAACTCTGTAGGGTAAGGCAGGTTCTAGTCAATAACGGCTTCTCCAATGGTTTCATCGAAGACATCATAAGAAGGAAAGTGAAAAGCCATGCAACCTCCGAAGAGACAACTAACACAACACCTATACCCCCTATTAGACTATTTTACAGGAACTTCTTTTCCACAGCTCATAAAACAGAGGAAAGGGTCCTGAAAGATATTGTTAATAGAAACGTTATCCCTACAGACAAAAATCAGAGGATACAACTGACGATTTACTATAAAACCAGAAAAACGGCCAGCCTACTCATGAGAAACTCTCCAGACACGAAACAGAACGCTTTAAAAGAGACTAACGTCGTCTATGCCTTCAAATGCCCACTTGGGGACTGTAAGCTCCAAAAAACCCAGTATATAGGCAAGACAACAACATCTCTTTCTAGGCGTTTAACGATGCATAAACAACAGGGCTCCATTAAGGAACATATAATCTCTTCCCATAACCAAACCATCGCCAGAGAAATCCTAGTAAACAACACAGAAATCATCGATAGATACAGCGATAGCAGGCGGCTCGACGTTTGCGAGGCACTACACATCAAGAAGTCAACACCAGCAATCAACAGCCAATAATTGCACAACTATATTCTACCCACCTCAAGACTCCGCTCCAATATAGAAGCATCAAGAAATATGGACCAATAGGCTTTCTACAAACACTTCTATTCAAATATCCATTGTTTCGTGTTCTGTCTTGTGTTGATACTTTTAATACCCTATTAATATCCTCTAATGCCACATCATCCTTCCCACCTTACTCAAATGTAATGCCACATCACCCTTCCCACCTCACTCAAATGTAGATATAAAATCAGGGAAACGCAAGTTCTAATCAGTTGTGTATTTGTGAAGTCTTTGAAAATGTAATAAGTTTTACGAAACGCGCCCGTGTCGCGTCAGACTAGAAATAAAAATGAATTTTGGAGAAGTGATTTTTGATTTACCTCCAACAGTGAAGCATAATGTACGAAAGATTGAGAAAATTCGTGTTAGAATTATTAATCTTACTTTTTCGGTCATATTTAATAAAATATGTCTACAGGAAAGACTGCTACCAAAATATACTAATATATATATATATATATATATATATATATATATATATATATATATATTAATATATATATATATATATATATATATATATATTATATATATATATATATTGGTGTATACCAGCAGCAGGTTTTCTTTCAAACATGTTTCATTGAATATGACCACATATTCTGTATTTATTATTTTCTGGTTTAGGTTTTCTGGTTCAATATATATATATATATATATATATATATATATATATATATTGTGATGATAATCTCTTTCAAGAGAGATTGAGCCTGCTCTTCCCTACATCATTACGTCAAAGTACAAGATACTATATAGAAGATACGTCCACCAGTATCGCCAAACGTTTTGCCCAGGAAGCAAAACGTACCCCAACACCTGGCCACAGCCGCCGTAACCAGCAAACTGCTTATCCTCTGCCTGCCTGTTGCTGATTGGCTGGTGTCTCGTCGCACCTGCACTCCGCCACCACCACAAGTCGACGTCTGGGCAGCAGCACGCCAGACTCGTCAGAATATCTTTGTGCTCCATGAAGTTGACATCTCTTGCTGGTAGACTAAGCCTTGGCTTTCGTGTACTAAGGGAGGTGGCAGCTTGAAGCCAGTATTCCAGCACCCATTACATATTTTATTTTGCTATCACTGTAACTTACTTGTCTTAGCGTAACTTTTCATTTGCCAGTTATTATTCATGTTATTTTGTTTGTTGACTTGTCCTGCATTTTATGAGATTGCCTTTATTCATGTCTTGTTTTCTAGAGTAATTAAAATTTCATTGTTTATATACTTGTGTTTTGTGTGTCTTCCCACAGACGAAAGGACAAACTTTTCTCTTTTTTTTTTGTGATGTGACGAGGCCCTGCCCCCAGCTTTTGAAACAGCCGAACACCAACGTTTTACCGTCACATTACGTGGGGGCCTGTCCGGGATGCTTCACTCAGGTACTGGTGCCAAGTAGTAAATTTGTGGTAAGCGTATTTGGCTTTGGTAACGTAGCTTTTCACTATTCAATTTTATTTTCATATGGTGCTGTGTGTATTGTGCATTCCGAGAGTAGCATATGGTGAAGGTGAGACAACTTTGGATTACGTGGTGACTGTAGGCCTCAGTCATTCTCTTAATTGGTCATCTCTCCCTCCGTGTTATTACTCGTGTTTACCATCTTTTGTCCCTAGGATATTTCTCATATTTTCGGCAGATCATCATATTGGTACCCTGGTACTGTGGTCTGTCCCCGGGTCAAGTGCACCTAATCTTCTGCAATCTGACAGTAGGAGGATAAAGAGGGCCATAGTTCCTCTCGCACGAACTTTAGTTGCTGAATTGGGACCTCAGCAGCAGTTCTCGTCACCAGTTGACACCTCGCACCCCTACACGTCGCTCAGAGATGATGATATTTACATTGGTAGGGAATTAGCCTTCTTTTTCAGAGCACAAAAGTTTGCTAATTCTGTAAGTATCATATTAATTTCAGTGGGAAAAACTTGCTTATGTCCTATAGAGACTCGGCAAGGTATGCCTACATTCTTGGACTATCAATTTTACTTTTGAGGCAATTAACTGTTTCATTTGTTTTAGAAACTTAGTTTCGCTTGTTTAGTAGGATTTTCATGCCCTTATCCTCTTACAGGAGTACCGGGTACAAGATTTCCTGCGACCTTGATTTATTAATCATTTATCATCTTGAAATTAACATTAATTGTTAAAGATTCCACAGGATAGGTACCAGTTGCCACGTTGTCCTGTTTCTGACATTCACCATATCACAACAGTATATTCGTTGTGCATTTATTTGCTAATTTCACCATGTTTCGTCTCCAAGCTTTCCGTGCAGATTCCGCAGGTGAAATAGGGACTTTAAGTTGTGCCAAAAGGACTGAATTACAAACTCTTGCACATGAGTATCAACTAGAAGTTCCCTACCAAGCCAACAAAAATGAAATACATAACCTGTTACTGGATCATCTCTTAGAGGAAGGTAAGATAGACTCTGTCCCCAAGAGGGCATTTGAAGGCATAGACAACGTAGGTCTCTTTTAAAGCGTTCTGCTTTGTGTCTGGAGAGTTTCTCATGAGTAGGCTGGCCGTTTTTCTGGTTTTATAGTAAATCGTCAGTTGTATCCTCTGATTTTTGTCTGTAGGGATAACGTTTCTATTAACAATATCTTTCAGGACCCTTTCCTCCGTTTTATGAGCTGTGGAAAAGAAGTTCCTGTAAAATAGGCTAATAGGGGGTATAGGTGCTGTGTTAGTTGTCTCTTCAGAGTAAACAACACAGAAATCATCGATAGATACAGCGATAGCAGGCGGCTTGACGTTTGCGAGGCACTACACATTAAAAAGTCAACACCAGCAATCAACAGCCAATTAATACACAACTATATTCTACCCACCTCAAGACTCCGCTCCAATATAGAAGCATCAAGAAATATGGACCAATAGGCTTTCTACAATCACTTCCAATCAATACCCATTGTTTCGTGTTCTGTCTTGTGTTGATGCAATTAATACCCTATTAATGCCACCTCACCCCATCCACCTCACTCAAATGTAGATATAAACAAATCGGAGATGTGTAAGTTCAACTCAAGAGCAGCACCCAAACCAATGCCAAGGACCATATTCAAGACCAAAAAACCAGTGGATGGTCCCACTTATGCTTTCATTGCCGCACTGGAAAAGAATAATCCAGGATCAGATCTTAGAGCCAAGCCCGACATTAGAGGTAGATATAACATATCCACAGCTAATCCGGATATAATCACAAACCTCAGGAACAGAGAACACCTAGTGAACTGAAACCAGAAGAAAAAATCACCAAAATGATAGTTCAAAATTTCCCGGTCGAAGTTCATGCAAACAGACTCCTAGAATGCCCAAATGTCACAACGGCGGAAAGATGCAACTACAACAATATCGAAACAAGACAGGTCTTGTAACAATAAAAGGACCTCGCATCAACACTCTGAGTGTTGGCATCTATGGTCAATTCAGGCTGAGACTGTACAACCCAGAACCCATGCGCTGTTACAGATGTCAGCGCTTCGGCTACCACAAAGATGGCTGCAGAGGCCCGGAACGATGTGGTGTATGTAGCGAGCTCCATAATACCGACATATGCAAGAATCTGCACAAAGAAGGCAGACAAACGAAAGCAAAATGCCCGAACTGCGGGGATACACATCACGCCTGGAACAAACGATGTCCAGAAAGGGTAAAAAGAATACTAGCTTTCGGATCAACCCAGCAACCCAAAGTAACTACTTCGAGACCCCAATCGACCAGACCCTCGGTAAAAAGCCAGTGGTACACCCCTCGGCAAGTCCGAATAAATGAAGATCAGCAACAGTCTGGTGCGCCGGGTCCTTCTGGTCTGGGCAAGGACGGGGCCTCCAACAACTGGAGGGGGCAGGGGGGGCGCTGCTCCACTGGGAGACAGCAACAGAATGGATCGGGGCGGCAGGGCGAACATGCCTGCCGTTGCCTCCGGGACCTCCCAGGCAGAATGATGATCCCTGCATCATCGGGTGCCTCAGTGGCTGGATGTGCAGGGGCGCTTCGGCCCAACCAGGAGTCTCCTCACCCGCCAAGAAGAAAGTCTCCACTCTAGCCAAGAAGACACAAACGGTCGGGAAAACCAGTACTATAAAAACATGGACTCAATGATTCCACTATAAACGGAAAAATGGACAATCTCAAAATTATACAATGGAATATTCAAGGATTCAAAAGCAAAGCACAAACACTCAGAGCAGTGCTTCTCAAGGACAGCATTGATATTGTTCTACTTCAAGAAACACTCACCAGGACTGGCAGATTTATCAATATTCCAGAATATCAAGGATTCCACTGCCCTATGGCACAAGGTGGCACCAGAGGCATTTCAATTCTAGTAAGAAATCATATCAATGCCACGGCAATCACAGACCTGCCCAACTGTGGCGAGAACGTCGAAATTATGGGAGTTAAGCTCACTATGAGGAACTCAACGCTGTCCATTTTCAATGTATACAAGAGCCAGAGAGAACATGACATGGATCTCTCAACAATCTTTGAAATAGCAGTCACTACACTTACTATCATCTCTGGTGACTTCAACGCTCATAGTGAATTACTTCTTGATTCACCAAGAACCGACGCCAACGGAAGACATATTGAACATCTCTTGGATGAAGTGCCAGAAATCAGTCTGCAGACGGAATTAATTCGACGGAACCAACCCACACTGGTGGGGGAAAGTTGGATCTCACGTTTGTTTCCACCAGTGTTTATGAGTTGTGTCATTGGTCAGTGGATCATGTTCTGACTAGTGACCACTTTGCCACAAAAACAGTTATTAATATACACTACCTCCTAGACCTCCAGCTCCCGAGCTCGGATGGGACTTTATCAAAGCAGATTGGACGAAGTTTCAGGAAGCTCTCGAAACTTGGCACCAAAACTACACTCCTCCTGACAACACCGAAGAAATGGAAAAAGATTTAGTAAATGCAATACATAGAGCAGCAAATCACGCCATCCCCAAGAGGAAAACAATCACCCAACAACACAAGGACCATTGGTATTACTGTGATAGGATCAAAGAGCTACATAACAGACTAAATCGTGCACGAAAGAATTTCAGAAGAGATAGAACCGAAGCTAATCTAGGACTTCTTAGAACTGTCCGAGATCATGTGCACGAAGAAACAGCAAAAATCCAAGAAGAAAAATGGCTCGATTGGTGTGCCAAGCTAAATCAGCATACGTCCTTGGGCGACATCTGGAGGCAGATCAACAAGGCCAAAGGAAAATCGTCTCCTGCTCCGCCGCACCATGTTATCCAGAGCAAGAAGCAGAAAGGCTAGCAAATCTATTTGCTTCAAGAGCCAGTTCCACTCAACTTCATCAAGCAACTCTGACTCACCAACAAAGACTTCAAGCAGCAAGATGGAAAAAAATAGATGATGCTTTAGCCTTACCTGACGAACTAGACCAACCTTTCAATCTAAAAGAAGTCAGAAGTGCTACAAAGAAAACTAAAAATACAGCTCCAGGCGAGGACAAAGTCACTTACAACATGCTAGCCAAGCTAGGAGAAAAGGGTGAAGAAGCCTTCTTGAATCTCATCAACAGAGTATGGGTGACAAGAACCCGACCACTCTCTTGGAACAGTGCAATTATAGTTCCCATTCCAAAACCTAAAGACCCAGGAAATCCAAGCCCATCTCATTAACAAGCTGTCTGGCTAAAACTGCAGAAAGAATGGCCCTTAATCGAATTGAATGGAAAGCCAATCCACTACACCAAAATATGTTTGCTTACAGAAAAGGTGTTGGAACCACAGAATGCCTTACCTCCCTCCTGGATAAAATCAATGACAAACCTGGAATCCTTATTTTTCTAGATCTTGAAAAAGCCTTCGAGTAGCCAGTGCTCCAGCTACACTGTGCTGCCTTGTGGATAAGGAAATCAAAGGACACGCTCTTGCTTTTGCCAAAGGAAGCCTGCTTAACCGAGAAGCTAAAGTCAAATTCCAAGGAAAAACATCGACCTCAAAGAGGCTGGAAAATGGAACTCCGCAGGGAGGAATACTAAGCCCCTTCCTCTTCAACTGTCTCATGGAACAATTCATGAAGCTGAAGCTACCAAAAGCCAAACTTCTTAACTATGCAGACGACTTTGTGGTCATCATCAATGGCAAAGGTGCAAGGAACCATGCACAAAAATGCCTAGATATTATCAGCAAGGAAGCGGAACGCATAGCAGTGAAAATAAACAGCAATAAAACAAAAGCAAACCGTTAAAATGAGAACTCAAGACATCAGACTGGCAATACAAGGACAAGAAATTGAGTGGGTTACCTCTTTTCAATACCTAGGAGTCATAATAGACAACCAGTTGAAATTCACTCAAGAAATTGAATATCTTCGGCACGCTGTAAAGCCAGAAACTCAGCTTTGCGCTCTCTGACCAGTCTTAGAGAGGGTGCATCTCTACCAGTACTCAAAATGTACTACGTTCAAGCAGTTAGGTCACTCATCGACTATGCTGCTCCTGCTCTTACATCCCTCAGTGATAACCATGGGAGAAACTGGAAGTGTCTCAAAATGATGCTCTGAGAACAATGCTGGGAGCACCTATATGGACGCGTAGAGAGAACCTTAGAATGGAAACAAATTTACCAGCATTAGAAAACAGGATGAAACAAAGGATAGCCACCATAATAGGAAAACTTACTGGAACAACGCCAGGCTGTCAATCAAAGACAGCATACAGAGATCCTTTCAGAAAAACCTACAGTATAGAACAAGCTCATGGATGGATAATATGGTCAAGATTTTAGAGAAAATGGACTGAAATGGACCATTAAAAACAAAGGGGAAGATAGACCATATCAACACTTTCGACAGCCTCTCCATGGGAAGAATCGACTCTAAAGATAATCATTGAAAGATTATCAGTTAAAAAATCAGCATGTGACCCGCAGAGGCTCAAGGAAGTAATAGAGCAACAAATGGAAACTATCTCTAGACCCACAACGACTCACATCTTCACAGAGGATCAGTTGATCAAGAAAAAGGTTCTGCTGGGGCAGCAGTTTACACTACCAACCATGAAGCTTACTGGAGCATGAATAGTGGGTGCTCAACATTGCAAACAGAATTATATGCCCTGAAGGAGGCAATAAACTATACAATTGAGAATAATTTACATGATGTCATCATTCATACAGACTCTAAATCTTCGCTCCAGGCATTGTTATCCAGTCAGCACAGAGATAATATACATCTCCTCACAGAAATTCAACATATAGGAAAAGATGCTCATAATCGAGGGCTGTCAATCACCCTAAATTGGATACCAAGTCACATTGGCATAAGGGTAATGAAAAGGCAGACTCACTAGCAAAAGCTGCCACTGCTCTACCTGTTGTACAGGTTCAAATCCCTCCAAGTTTCTCACAGATAAAGGAGCAAATCAAGAAGAAAATATTCTCAACTATCAAAAGTCGCCACAGAGCCAAAGTAGCGGAAGGAAGATCCACTGCGATATGGTATGAACAAGCCACTGGTTACTCCTCTTTCAAGCCTGGCAAAAAGATATCCAGAGACATTGCAGTAGCCATACACAGACTCAGACTTGGGTACAAGTGCTGCTGGGAGTAATGAACCCAATAGTTAAAGAGTGTCACATCTGTGAAACTGAGGCAGAGGCGCCACTATTGCACTACTTACTAGAATGTGAAGCTACTGAACCCCTGCGCATCAAACTCAACATTAATCCAACGACAGCAGCTGCATTAGATGCACATTCCACCGCGACTACAATGATTAGAAAAGCTGTTGAGGAATGGGACTCATTAGTGAGCATTCTGCATCTACATCCGCCACCAAGATAATGTTAATAAAAAAGATTAAAACAAGTGCAATAAAACAGAAGCGACAAAATAAGCAGGGAAAAAGGAGAAGTCCTCTCCTCCATTTTAAACTTAGACCTAAATATCACAAAAAGGTTATCATGTATATCACCAAACTCAATTACGGGCTCACCATAGCCCGTGCTACATGGACACTCCGTCCTGAATAGCTAAATCTTTAACAACGTGTAAGTTCTACAGAGTCAGGACGGGAGAGACATCTCCCGCTAACACATCACAAGGCGCAGTGTGGTCACAATGCGACCCAAACGTCTTAAGGTCAGAGCTACTCCACTTGACGGTCATGCTATCGGAAGAAGCAATACTTTAAAGGTCCTGAAGGACGTAACAGGCCTCAAACCCG
This sequence comes from Procambarus clarkii, assembly GCF_040958095.1. Classification (NCBI taxonomy): domain Eukaryota; kingdom Metazoa; phylum Arthropoda; class Malacostraca; order Decapoda; family Cambaridae; genus Procambarus; species Procambarus clarkii. The sequence goes on from NW_027189167.1 coordinate 708,020, forward strand.
CTGACATTAGTCAGGAAGGTGAAGATATCGTGCTCTACTTTTCATGTGAAGAGGAGCTAGAAAAACTCCTCACTAACGATGCCATTCTTCGCAAAGAGCACCACCTACATCCTCACTTCCCACGTCAGTTCCTGGCCGGAAGAACTGTTTTTACCAGCAGGACTAGGCGGTGGATCGCTGAGCGACCTCAACATCATATCATAAACAATATCGAGGACGAAAATCCAAACCTGTCGGTATTCAACCTAGAGTTCTGCAACACCGACAAAACATCAATGAAGATTACGTTCACCACCATAGCTGCGGCCACCCAGGCTGCCACACAAGGATTCTACTGCTTCGGCCTAAAAATACCACTCACCAAATAAAAAGGAACGATACCATGAGATCCAGCAGTGCTTTAAGTGCTACGAGCTCTCCCACCCGACCAACAAGTGTCAGCACCCTGTCCAGAGGTGCAGCCTGTGCGCACTGGACCATCACTACTCCATATGCAAGGCAACAGTCCATCACTGCTTGCTCTGTGATGGCAATCACCCTGCAATTTCCTACCGCTGCCCCCGCAGACAGGAAATCATCAAGGCCCAGGTTGAGGCCAAAAGAAACAACCTGTCTACCTCCTCGACCAGATCCCCAAGCGTTCAACCCACCACCTTAGCTCTCACTAGTCGACCAGAAGACTTTCCGGTCTTACCAACAGGTGGCTCCTCCCAGCAAGCGACACAGCCTTCTCATTGGGGACCCAAGGTCCCCAAGGTCCCACAGGCTCCTTCACAGCCCCCTGCATCACGTGCAGGCATTATTCCTGGTCTTCTTAAACTAGCGGAAAGGCTTGCAGGACCAGACAACCAGCGTTTTGTCAGTGAACTAAACGCATTATACATAGACAATGGCCTGGCCCCCATCATAGCCACTAGCGTAAATCTCACTGCCTCCTCTACCACTCCGGAGACTACCACCAGGACGACCATGCGGTCAACTTCAACACCGACTCCAGAACCGCCCATGACCCGGGCGACACAAACAGAGGTAATTCCTTCTCCAGCTCCCAACACTCCTACCATCACTATCTCAGCAGCCGCGCTAGCAGACGTGCTGTCTACAAACGATAACAGCACCACCAGCGCTCCTAAAATAGCTACAACCACCAATCAACGACACCTAAACCTACCTAAGGCTGCGAGGCGAAAGACAAAAACGCCCACTACGGAGGTTACGGACTCCTCAGACAAGGAAATCATAGTAGGAGCTCCACCGTCGCGTCACAAATACGACACCTACACGGTTCAAGACTTACTCATGGAGGCCACGTCACCAAACTCTAACGACAGCACTGCTCAGCCAAAGTCGCAGGCAAAGAAAAAACGGAAAACCTAGAGGTCTACACTAACCCCACCAGCTCCATTACTGGTATAGCCAGCCCTCCAGGCTGAAAACCATCATGAAGACCCCCATCCATCGCCACATCTCCTATATCAGCCACTGATACAGATAATGGCTCCAAAGAGCCTCCACTTACGGGCTCACCATAGCCCGTGCTACTGGAACTTATTGTTCTGAGTAGCGAATCTTAAACAACAAACAACTGTAAGTTCTATTCAGTTGTGCATGTGTAAACTAAAGTCTTTGAAAATGTAATAAGTTTTACGAAACGCGCTCAAGTGTCGCGTCAGACTAGAATTAAAATGAATTTTGGAGAATTGATTTTTGAATTACCACCAACAGTGAAAAGAAATGTACAAAAGATAGAGAAAATTCGTGTTAGAATTATTAATCTTACTTTTTCGGTCATATTTAATAATATATATATATATATATATATATATATATATATATATAATATAATATATATATATATATATATATATATATATATATATATATATATATAAATATATATATATATATATATATATATATATATATATATATATATATATATATATATATGTATATATCACTTCTACAATCATTTTGTATAGAAAATGTATTTTTGGGTTTTGAATAGAAGTGATTGTAGAAAGCCTATTGGTCCATATTTCTTGATGCTTCTATATTGGAGCGGAGTCTTGAGGTGGGTAAAATATAGTTGTGCATTAATTGGCTGTTGATTGCTGGTGTTGACTTTTTAATGTGTAGTGCCTCGCAAACGTCAATCCGTCTGCTATCGCTGTATCTATCGATGATTTCTGTGTTGTTTACTAGGATTTCTCTGGCGATGGTTTGGTTGTGGGAAGAGATTATATGTTCCTTAATGGAGCCCTGTTGCTTATGCATCGTTAAACGCCTGGAAAGAGATGTTGTTGTCTTGCCTATATACTGGTTTTTTGGAGCTTACAATCCCCAAGTGGGCATTTGAAGGCATAGACGACGTTGGTCTCTTTTAAAGCGTTCTGCTTTGTGTCTGGAGAGTCTTTGTGTCTACACACGGGCCACAGGGATAAGAGCCTCGTTGGACCTAGAATCACTGTTCACCAACGTACCTGTGGACGAGACAATCGGGATGATAGCCGACAGAGTGTATCGTGATCCAGCCTGTACTCCTCTTGACATACCAGAGAATATTCTAAGGAAACTACTCCAAGCTTGAACTAAAAAGAGGCACCCTTCTTGAGCCCGGATGGGCACATGTATAAGCAAGTGGATGGGGTCGCCATGGGTTCTCCCCTAGGTGTCCTGTTTGCAAACTTCTACATGGGTACCATCGAGCAAAAAGTCTTAGTCGACATGAACTTGAAACCGGCCATATACTGCAGGTATGTTGACGACATTTTTACACAGGTACCTGATGTCAGACATCTGCAGGAGCTGAAGGAGGCATTTGAGCAGAGTTCCGTGCTGCGTTTCACTTACGAGATGGAAAAGGATGGGAAGCTGCCCTTTCTAGATGTAACAGTCATGGAAAAGAGCGGAGGTTTCCACACTGCAGTCTACACTAAGGAAACGAACATAGGAATGTGCCTAAATGCCAACAGTGACTGCCCAGACAGGTACAAGAGGAGTGTTGTTAACGCATATGTCGACCGTGCTCTCAGCCACAGCTCAGAATGGAAGCAAGTCGACGAAGAACTCTGTAGGGTAAGGCAGGTCCTAGTCAACAACGGCTTCTCCAATGGTTTCGTCGAAGACATCATAAGAAGGAAAGTGAAACGCCATGCAACCTCTGAAGAGATAACTAACACAACAACTATACCCCCTATTACACTATTTTACAGGAACTTCTTTTACACAGCTCATAAAACGGAGGAAAGGGTCCTGAAAGATATTGTTAATAGAAACGTTATCCCTACAGACAAAAATCAGAGGATACAACTGACGATTTACTATGAAACCAGAAAAACGGCCAGCCTACTCATGAGAACCTCTCCAGACACAAAGCAGAACGCTTTAAAAGAGACCAACGTCGTCTATGCCTTCAAATGCCCTCTTGGGGATTGTAAGCTCCAAAAAACCCAGTATATAGGCAAGACAACAACATCTCTTTCCAGGCGTTTAACGATGCATAAGCAACAGGGCTTCATTAAGGAACATATAATCTCTTCCCACAACCAAACCATCGCCAGAGAAATCCTAGTAAACAACACAGAAATCATCGATAGATACAGCGATAGCAGGCGGCTTGACGTTTGCGAGGCACTACACATCAAAAAGTCAACACCAGCAATCAACAGCCATTTCATAAAAAAAAACGAAAATTTATAAATTAAGGAAAACTTGGCTTTAAGTTTTGTTATCAACATACATACAAAATGTATCCTGTTTGCCCATATTCAGTGTGCAAATTCAGCATTCTTATTGTCCATTACATCAATATATGAATGATGGTCCTCATCATTACTAAAAATACTGTCTAATCAGGACAATAAGCTATTTACCCGTATGGTAGATTAAACACTAGTCATATTTAGTCACAGTTCCACTGTGATTAAATATTTCAACTATGAAAATATTGTATTATGATCAACGTCTAAATTAAGGCCTTACATTCATCAAGAGTGATTTATTCCCACCGAATGAACTACTAGACGGCCCAAAGAAAGCTTAAAATTATAATAATAGTGCACAAGGCACACCTGTGAGGTAAATGTAGTATTAAAGTACTGGCAACGGGTGAATGGCCAAACAAAATAGCACCGAGGATCAGAGGAAGAGGACGAGAGTTCGTCGAGTGCTGTGGCACCGACTTAGTCGCTATACAATGAGAGGCAAGAGTGGGTAAAGCAGTTAGTCGCAGCCAATCAGCAATAGTGATGCAGTGACGTCATCAGCGAGCACCAAGACGGGACAACAGATTTGCGAATTGAATCACTGGTCTCACAGCTGAGGACAAGGGCAGACGTAGGCGCCAGCACTTCAGGAGAAGATTGCCAGTTTTGCGATAGTGTGGGAAGTTGAGCATTACCAGAGGGAGCATTAAGAGTACTTTGACCATAACAAGAGAGGCTGACAACATTTTAGACAGGGTGGAAAAGCAAAAAGTGACAAGGTGGAGCGACTGTTAGTGGGACCCAAGAGGGCACCCTTGGTCAGAATAGGGATGTGATTACATCCCCTTCAGATGTTTGTGTATAATGCGAAGAGTGAGGATCGTCCGTCAAGTGTTTGAGGCAGTCCCGACGCAACCCATAAACCAGTGGGTCGTGGCCATATATGTTGCTGTACAGAAGGAAATGAAGGTAAGAAGAGATTTATAGCATTCAACAGGACGACGGATAAGTGTAGTGCCAAATACCCTTTTAGCACGAGAGCCAGACCAGTGATTGCTGCGATTATTTTATCAGACAATCCGAAATCACGTTAATCTCCAGTGCCACTATATATGATAAATGTTGACACAACCAGTGGAGACAGTGGACATGTTGGCATAGTTTAACAGTGCAGGCTACACAGTTCAGAGACTACGGAGGAAGGTGGAGGTCGCGCGGGGCAACGTACTCTTATGAGAATACAACACATTTGGCGGTAGTGGAGCAGCCTGAGGATACAGCTCTTACTACTATGATAGGAACGAGAGTACTTGAAGACTTCATTGGAGAGGAGTCTTAGTGAGTGAGTGCGACGTCAAGGTTATTATTAGTGAGAGACAGGAGACTAAGAACATGGCCGACGTCAAGGTTATTATTAGTGAGAGACAGGAGACTAAGAACATGGCCGATGTCACAAATCAGCTGTTGGAGGAATGAAGTCATCAGGGCAGCCGCGGCAACAGCGAGGCACCTTGACCTAAGTAAAGCTCATCGCTTCTGCTGAGGATAACTCAATTTATTTGGCACTGGACATAGAGGTGTCTGCCTCGATTTAAATAGCAATGTGAGTTAGTGAACATGACTGCCACAGGTAATCACTATCTTAACACCTCACCTTTTACCTAACAAACGTAAGGTAAAATAAAAATTTTACCTGAAAATTTATATTTTCGTATTACTGTTTAGTGCAGAATAATATATTCATTAATTGTTATTAGCACAACATTCTTCACATGCTATCAAACCTGTGTTGACACGACCACAACTTTTCACAGGCAAAGATTTACAATCACATGAAGCTTATTAGCGGCTCCCAAGCTCTTGCTCTACTGGTTGAAACTTGTTACCTCCACTTAACACATGGTTTACTCCCATGCTTATATTGTCCCACATTTCCCACACCCCAAATACTAGCCCCTAGTACGATGAGATAAATTTATTGTGCTAGGAAATTAAATTGACTAACATTACTAACAAGAAGCATAGTGCCGCCAAATTCTTCCTATTAGTCATGGCTGCGATTGCATCAGTCACCCAGTTCCTATGAGAACAAACTATTTTTATATATCGAGTTAAACCCAGTCTAATCTTTGTTTAATTTACTAGGTAATTTAGACTGGAAATTTATTTAATTCATTAAAAGAAATTATACCTCCTTTTTCTAGGTAGAATTTTCCACAGCCGCCATCAGCTGATTCTGGCAGGATAAAGTCACGAACTGAATATTACCTATGCATATGTGTTGTTCATATAACGACACTTTGGTTCAATAATATAAACAGCGGAAAACTGTCTGTTTATGCCTTTCACAGCGTGGAATAAAGGTGACGAGAGCGGATCATCTTGACTGGAGAACCATATGTCCAAGACACCTTTACATTGAGACAGGATTGTACTGATATAGGAAGACTGTTAGATGCACTTCTCATTATCTACTTGACAGCTGTGTTGATCATTACTTTGTTATGATATTGTAGTTAGTTTACTAACACCATAACCCTTTTTTCCTGATAAATTTTATTATTGAAATTATGCAATATAATGTTTATTAGGTATATCTAGCAGTTTTAGATCTACCCCCAAAAAGTGTGGAAGTGGAATAATCTAACTAATTATATTCAATTGATACAGTCCCCTTATGTCAAATATTTATCTAGATTTATTAATTAATTTATGATTATAGTAAACTATATGTTGGAAGATTTTCCCCACATATAGGTCAATATTCAATCAATATCGGCCACGTTTTACCAAATTTATATATTTTCTTTCCAATATATTAATCTCAAGTTTGCCCCGTACATCCATTAATTGTCAAATTATCTCCTCGGCAAAGTGCCACAAGAGTAACAGGTAACTAGGATACATTATAACAAATGATCAAGACAAATTGACCAAAATGATCGAGCTACATCCACTTATAATAGCCAATAGCATTAGTGTTAACTTTGTCAGTGGATTAATTAAAGAGATGGTTGGGGGTCTCCTGCTGAACCCACAATTTAGAGATAATATGAACATTACTGGAACACTAACCTTCGCGGTCAACAGTGTTAATCTCAACACTGTGGTCCATCAGCAGACTTATCATGTGCAGAGGACTGGCGCTCCATCTGGCCGCAGTGTGAAGGAATGGCAATTCCTCTTTGTACCGCCAGTCTTAACCGAGGATGAAATAGAAAAAAAGTAATAATTTTAAAAACTTTTAAATAAATTTAATTAAAAAATTTTCTTATTTCAAACATTGTAATAAAATTGTGAAATAAGGATAATTTCTTAAGTATTATATTTACTGCATTTAGAGATCAGACATCTTAAGAATGTACATTCATGAGCAATGTATACCGTCATGTATTCTGTTGAACAAATAGAATTTGCCAACCATTCAAGCCTAAACACACACACACACACACACACACACACACACACACACACACACACACACACACACACACACACACACACACACAACACACACACACACACACACACATGCACACACACACACACACACACACACACACACACACACACACACACACACACACACACACATGGAGAAGATTGTGCGAAGAAAGCTAGTGGAACATCTGGAGCGAAAGAACTTTGTAACACAGCATCAACATGGATTCAGGGATGGCAGGTCCTGCCTCACAGGGTTACTTGAATTCTACGACCAGGCAACAAAAATAAGGCAAGAAAGAGAAGGGTGGGCAGACTGCATATTTTTGGATTGTCAGAAAGCCTTTGACACAGTGCCACACAAGAGGCTAGTGAAAAAACTGGAGATGCAGGCTGGAGTGAAAGGGAAGGTACTCCGTTGGATACAGGAGTACCTAAGTAACAGGGACAACGAGTCAGTGTGAGGGGTGAGGTCTCAGATTGGCGAGACGTTACGAGTGGAGTACCGCAGGGGTCAGTCCTTGGACCTATACTGTTTCTGATATATGTAAATGATCTTCCAGAGGGTATAGAATCGTTTCTCTCAATGTTTGCCGATGATGCAAAAATTATGAGGAAGATTGAAACTGAGGACGATAGTAGGAGGCTACACGATGACCTAGACAGACTGAGTGAATGGTCCAACATATGGCTGTTGAAGTTCAACCCGAGTAAATGCAAAGTAATGAAACTAGGTGGTGGAAATAGGAGGCCAAACACAGGATACAGAATAGGAGATGAAGTACTTAATGAAACGAACAGAGAGAAAGATCTAGGAGTTGATATCACACCAAACCTGTCTCCTGAAGCCCACATAAAAAGAATAACGTCTGCGACATATGCGAGGCTGGCTAACATCAGAACAGCGTTCAGGAACCTGTGTAAGGAATCATTCAGAATCTTGTACACCACATATGTAAGACCAATCCTGGAGTATGCGGCCCCAGCATGGAGCCCGTACCTTGTCAAGCACAAGACGAAGCTGGAAAAAGTCCAAAGGTATGCCACTAGACTAGTCCCAGAACTAAGAGGCATGAGTTACGAGGAAAGGCTGCGGGAAATGCACCTTACGACACTGGAAGACAGAAGAGTAAGGGGAGACATGATCACAACATACAAAATCCTCAGAGGAATCGACCGGGTAAACAAGGATAAACTATTCAACACTGGTGAGACGCGAACAAGGGGACACAGGTGGAAACTGAGTACTCATGAGCCACAGAGACGTTAGAAGGAACTTTTTTAGTGTCAGAGTAGTTAACGGATGGAATGAATTAGGCAGTGATGTGGTGGAGGCTGACTCCATACACAGTTTTAAATGTAGATATGATAGAGCCCAGTAGGCTCAGGAATCTGTACACCAGTTGATTGACAGTTGAGAGGCGGGACCAAAGAGCCAAAGCTCAACCCCCGCAAGCACAAATAGGTGAGTACAAATAGGTGAGTACACACACACACACACACACACACACACACACACACACACACACACACACACACACACACACACACACGACACACACACACACACACTCACACACACTCACACACACACACACACACACACACACACACACACACACACACACACACACACACACACACACACACACACACACACACACACACACACATACACACACACATACACACACACACACACACACACACAGCCTCGTAGCCTGGTGGGTAGCGCGCAGGACTCGTAATTCTGTGGCGCGGGTTCGATTCCCGCACGAGGCAGAAACAAATGGGCAAAGTTTCTTTCACCCTGAATGCCCCTATTACCTATCAGTAAGTAGGTACCTGGGAGTTAGTCAACTGTCATGGGCTGCTTCCTGGGGTGCGTGTGTGTGGTGTGAAAAAAAAGTAGTTAGTGTAGTTAGTAAACAGTTGATTGACAGTTGAGAGGCGGGCCGAAAGAGCAAAGCTCAACCCCCGAAAACACAACTAGGTGAATACAACTAGGTGAAATAAACACACACACACACACACACACACACACACACACACACACACACACACACACACACACACACACACACACACACACACACACACACGCACACGTCGATGTTTGCGGATGACGCAAAGTTGAGAAGAGTTGTGACAGATGAGGATTGCAGGATCCTCGAAGAGGACCTGAACAGGTTGCAGAGATGGTCAGAGAAATGGCTACTGGAATTCAACATGAGCAAATGTAAAGTTATGGAAATGGGACTAGGAGATAGGAGACCAAAGGGACAGTACACAATGAAGTGGAAAAGCCTACCAGTGACGATGCGCGAAAGAGACTTGGGGGTGCACGTAACACCTAATCTATCTCCTGAGGCACATATAAATAGGATATCGTCAACAGCATACTCTACACTGGCAAAAGTTAGAACATCATTCAGAAACCTAAGTAAGGAGGCATTTAGGGCGCTTTACACTGCCTATGTGAGGCCAGTCTTAGAGTATGCCGCCTCATCATGGAGTCCCCATCTGAAGAAGCATATAATGAAACTGGAAAAGGTTCAGAGGTTTGCAACGAGACTCGTCCCAGAGCTACGAGGGATGGGGTATGAGGAGCGCCTGAGGGAACCGTGCCTTACGACAGTAGAAAGAAGATGGGAGAGGGGGACATGATAGGAACGTATAAAATACTCAGAGGGATTGAAAGAGTGGACATAGACGAAATGTTCACACGGAATAGTAACAGAACGAGGGAACATGGATGGAAGCTTGAAACTCAGATGAGTCACAGAGATATTAGGAAGTTTTCTTTTAGCGTGAGAGTAGTGGGAAAACGGAATGCACTTCAGGAACAGGTTGTGGAAGCAAATACTATTCATAATTTTAAAACCAGGTATGATAGGGAAATGGGACAGGAGTCATTGCTGTAAGCAACCGATGCTCGAAAGGCGGGATCCAAGAGTCAATGCTCGATCTCGCAGACACAACTAGGTGAGTACAACTAGGTGGGTACACACACACACACACACACACACACACACACACACACACACACACACACACACACACACACACACACACACACACACACACACACACACACACACACACACACACACACACACACACACACACACACACACACACCTTGCGAGGGGGGCACATGGCCCCCCGTGGAGGACTGGGGGACCCCCCTACCTCTTCCCCCCTTCTGCCCCAATGCTCACACCTACCCCTGAGTTCTCTCTGACTAATACAACCTCCCTCCCATTCTCATTATCCATGTTCCATCTGCCCCTCTTCCCCCTACCCTCTTTATCCTTCTCCCCCGCAACCTCTCAACCTCTAACTGACTCCTAACCATACGCTACCTCCCAACACCTCTATGCCTATCTGACCCTCCCTGATCTTCAGACCCAGTATGCCCTTCCTACTTCAGACCTACCTACCCAGGCCCTATCCCAGACCTTCCTACCTACCTTCCTAGATGCCCAGTTTCAATTCGCCCCCCAAGCACCCCTCCCGACATCTTTCACCCCCTGGACCCCCCCCCCAGAGCACCCGAGGATCACCCCAAACAACGCCCGGATCCCCCAGGACACCCCCTGGATCACCTCAGCCCCCATTCACTCCCCCCCCCAGACATCCCCAGATTCCCCAGACCCCCAGAATAAGGGCGAACTCTGGTACAAGAGTTTCCATGAAGAATCTCAAGGTTTGGTACACCAATGCTGATGGGGTATCTAATAAAGCAGAAGAGATAAAAGAAAGAGTGAGTGAGGCAGGATCGTGACATAGTTGCAATTGTGGAAACATAAAATAAATGGCATGATCTCAGAAGCAATCCTTCCAGAGGGGTACCAGGTGATAAGAAAAGAGAGGACACAGAGACAGGGAGGGGGAGTGGCACTCTTAATAAAGAAGAAATGGAAGTTTGAAGACCTGAGAAATCGGGTTACCAATGAGAACACAAGCTTCATACATGGAACTCTGACAGCAGATGGGAGAAAGATTGTGATCTTGGTAATCTACAATCCCCCACCAAACAGTAGAAGACCCAGGCAGGAGTATGATGACAACAACAAGGCATGTATAAGATGAACTGCACAAGGCAGCAACACTAGCCCACAGAATGAAAGCGAAGCTGCTGGTCATGGGGGACCTAAATCATGGAGAGATAAATTGGGAATCAAGGAATCCCCATGGAGGGGACGAAAACGGGAGAGCAAAGTTAGTAGATGCTATAGACAGGAATTTCCTACACAACATGTAAAGGAAGACACAAGGGAAAGAGGAGGAAATGCACTGAGCCTATTAGAACCTGATTTTCACCCAGAACGTAGAAGATATCGAGAATTTAGAGCATGAAATACCTCTAGGGGCCAGCGACCATTGTGTCCTAGTCTTTGACTACACGATGGAATTCAAACTTGTGACCATGGGACAAGAGGTCTGGGAGAGGAGAGTTGACTACAGGAAAGGGGACTATAGGAGGATAAAGGACTAACTGAGAGAGGTGCAGTGAGAGGGAAGAAATTAGAGGAAAAACAGTCTAAGATATGATGGACCTAGTCATACAGAAATGCCAGGAGGCCGAAGGAGAGATTTATACCAACAGTAAAGTGAAAAATATAAGAGGGAAATATAATACCCATGGTTTAATAGACAGTGTCAGGCAAGCAAAAATGGCCAGCAGGCTGGGAGTGGAGGAAGTACAGGAAGACAAAGGACAGAGGACAATAGGATCAGATGCAACAGAGCTAGGAACGATTACATTACCATTAGACGAATATCGGAAAGGGACTATGAGAACGACATCGCGATCAAAGCGAAAAAGCAACCTAAGTTGCTTTCCTACAGACCATATAAGAAGAAAAATATCGGTAAACGACCAAGTGACAAGACCAAGGAAAACAGAGGGGGGAATATACTGAAAGGGACAAGGAAATTTGTGAGGCACTGAATGCAGTTTCCATGGAGTGTTCACTACCGAGCCTGAGCAGCTCTCATTGTTAGAAGGGATTACCCTAGATGAAAGACTATCAGATATAGAAGTGACAGCAGAGGAGGTAATGAAACAGTTGACAACACAGGATGCAACTAAAGCAGTTGGACCAGACAAATTATCACTGTGGATACTAAAAGAAGCAGCGCAGCCCCTCAGCGTGCCTCTGGCAATGATCTTTAATGAGTCACTTATGTCGGGAGAATTGCCCAGTTGCTGGAAGAAGGCAAATGTCGTACCGATCTTGAAGAAAGGTGATAGGGAGGAGGCACTTAACAATAACCCTGTAATCACTGACAAGCATCCCTGTAAAAATACTGGAAAGAATAATTAGGCTACGACTGGTTGCACACCTGGAGAACGTTAGGTTTGTGAACAAACATCAACATGGGTTCTGGACAGGGAAATCGTGCCTAACAAACTTTTGAATTCTTGATAAATAATGAGGATAAGATAGAACAAAGATGGTTGGGCAGACTACATATTTCTGGACTGCCAAAGAGCCTTTGATACAGTACCGCACATGAGACTGCTGTTCAACTTGAGAGGCAGTCATGGGTGGGAGGATAGGTCCTAGCATAGATAAGGAACTACCTAACAGGAAAGGCAGAAAGAGTTATGGTAAGGGGGCGAGAAGCCGGGCTGGCGAACAGTAACGAGTGGGAGTACCACAAGGATCGGTGCTGAGGGACCAATTCTATTTCTAGTGTATGTTAACGACATGTATACAGGAGTAGAGTCCTACATGTCGATGTTCGCGGATGATGCAAAGTTGATGAGAAGAGTTGTGACAGATGAGGATTGCAGGATCCTCCAAGAGGACCTGAACAGCTTGAAGAGATGGTCAGAGAAATGGCTACTGGAGTTCAACACGAGCAAATGTAAAGTTATGGAAATGGGACTAGGAGATAGGAGACCAAAGCGACAGTACACAATGAAGGGGAACAGCCTACCTGAGACGACGCGAGAAAGAGGCCTGGGCGTGGGACGTAACACCTAATATATCTCCTGAAGCACATATAAACAGGTTAATGACAGCAGCGTACTCTACACTGGCAGAAGTTAGAACATCATCAGAAACCTAAGTAAGGAGGCATTTAGGGCGCTTTACACTGCCTACGTGAGGCCAGTCTTAGAGTATGCCGCATCATCATGGAGTCCCCATCTGAAGAAACATATAAGGAAACTGGAAAAGGTTCAGAGGTTTGCAACGAGACTCGTCCCAGAGTTACGAGGGATGGTGTATGAGGAGCGCCTGAGGGAACTGGGCCTTATGACATTACAAAGAAGAAGGGAGAGAATGGGAACATGATAGGATCGTATAAAATACTCAGGGGGATTGACAGAGTGGACATAGACGAAATGCTCACACGGAATAGTAACAGAACCATGGGACATTGGGTGGAAGCTGGAAACTCAGATCAGTCACAGAGATGTTAAGAAGTTTTCTTTAGCGTGAGAGTAGTGGGAAAATGGAATGCACTTAAGGAACAGGTTGAGGAAGCAAATAATATTCATAATTTTAAAACTAAATATGATAGGGAAATAAGACCATAGTCATTGCTGTAAACAACCGATGCTCGAAAAGCGGGATCCAAAAGTCAATGCTCGATCCTGCAGACACAATTAGGTGAGTACAATTAGGTGAGTACACACACACACACACACCAGAAATATGGAAGGACGGCTATGTAGTCCCAATATACAAAAAGGGCGACAGGACAAGAGGGCACTGAACTACAGGCCAGTGTCCTTAACTTGTATACCATGCAAAGTGATGGAGAAGATCGTGAGAAAAAGCCTAGTAACTCATCTGCAGAGAAGGGACTTCGTGACAACCCATCAACATGGGTTCAGGGAGGGTAAATCTTGCCTAACAGGCTTAATAGAATTCTTCAATCAGGTGACAAACATTAAGCAAGAAAGAGAAGGATGGGCGGACTGCATCTTTTTGGACTGTCGGAAAACCTTTGACTCAGTACCCCATAAAAGGCTGATGCATAAGCTGGAGAAACAGGCAGGAGTAACTGGTAGGGCGCTCCAGTGGATGAGGGAGTACCTAAGCAATAGGAAGCAGAGTAGTTACAGTAACGAGTGAGACCTCAGATTGGCGTGAAGTCACCAGTGGAGTCCCCACAGGGCTCTGTACTCGGACCAATCCTGTTTTCTGATATACGTAATCGATCTTCCAGAGAGTATAGACTCATTCCTCTCAATGTTTGCTGACGACGT
>NW_027189167.1:727398-774898 GCF_040958095.1 Procambarus clarkii
CATAAGAAGCTGGTACATAAGCAGGAGAGACAGGCAGGTGTAGCTGGTAAGATGCTCCAATGGATAAGGGAGTATCTAAGCAATAGGAAGCAGAGAGTTACAGTGAGGGGGTGAGACCTCCGATTAGCGTAAAGTACCAGTGGAGTCCCACAGGGCTCTGTACTCGGTCCTATCTTGTTTTTGATATATGTAAATGATCTCCCGGAGGGTATAGATTCATTTCTCTCAATGTTTGCGGACGATGCCAAAATTATGAGAAGGATTAAGACAGAAGAGGACTGGTTGAGGCTTCAAGAAGACCTAGAGAAGCTGAAGGAATGGTCGAACAAATGGTTGTTAGAGTTTAACCCAACCAAATGTAATGTAATGAAGATAGGTGTAGGGAGCTGGAGGCCAGATACAAGGTATCATCTGGGAGAGGAAATTCTTTAGGAGTCAGAGAAAGAAAAAGACTTGGGGGTTGATATCACTCCAGACCTGTCTCCTGCAGCCCATATCAAGAGGATAACATCAGCGGCATATGCCAGGTTGGCCAACATACGAATGGCATTCAGAAACGTGTGAAAAGAATCATACAGAACTTTGTATACCACATGTGTCAGGCCAATCCTGGAGTATGCAGTCCCAGCATGGAGTCCATACCAAGTCAAGGATAAGACTAAACTGGAAACGGTTCAAAGGTTTGTCACCAGACTAGTACCCGAGCTGAGAGGTATGAGCTACGTGGAGAGACTACAGGAATTAAACCTCACTTCGCTGGAAGACAGAAGAGTTAGGGGGGACATGATCACCACATTCAAGATTCTGAAGGGAATTGATAGGGTTACCTGGTTGATGGGGTTCTGGGAGTTCTTCTACTCCCCAAGCCCAGCCGGAGGCCAGGCTTGACTTGTGAGAGTTTGGTCCACCAAGCTGTTGCTTGGAGTGGCCCGCAGGCCCACATACCCACCACAGCCCGGTTGGTCCGGCACTCTTTGGAGGAATAAATCTAGTTTCCTCTTGAAAATGTCCACGGTTGTTCCGGCAATATTTCTTATGCTTGCTGGGAGGACTTTGAACAACCGCGGACCTCTGATGTTTATACAGTGTTCTCTGATTGTGCCTATGGCACCTCTGCTCTTCACTGGTTCTATTCTACATTTTCTTCCATATCGTTCACTCCAGTACGTTGTTATTTTACTGTGTAGATTTGGTACTTGGCCCTCCAGTATCTTCCAGGTGTATATTATTTGATATCTCTCTCGTCTTCTTTCTAGTGAGTACATTTGGAGGGCTTTGAGACGATCC
Organism: Procambarus clarkii; assembly: GCF_040958095.1. NCBI lineage: Eukaryota > Metazoa > Arthropoda > Malacostraca > Decapoda > Cambaridae > Procambarus > Procambarus clarkii. The sequence goes on from NW_027189167.1 coordinate 728,686, forward strand.
CAATAACTTAGGTGTTTTATTGCGTCTATGCGTGCTGTATATGTTCTCTGTATTCCCTCTATTTCAGCAATCTCTCCTGCTCTGAAGGGGGAAGTGAGTACTGAGCAGTACTCAAGACGGGACAACACAAGTGACTTGAAGAGTACAACCATTGTGATGGGATCCCTGGATTTGAAAGTTCTCGTAATCCATCCTATCATTTTTCTGGCTGTCGCAATATTTGCTTGGTTATGCTCCTTAAACGTTAGGTCGTCAGACATTATTATTCCCAAATCCTTTACATGCTGTTTTCCTACTATGGGTACATTTGATGGTGTTTTGTACTCTGTATTATGTTTAAGGTACTCATTTTTACCGTACCTGAGTACCTGGAATTTATCACTGTTAAACATCATGTTATTTTCTGATGACCAGTCGAAAACTTTATTAATATCAGCTTGAAGTTTTTCAATGTCCTCAGCCGAGGGTTGATAAAGACAGTCTATTTAACACAAGTGTCACACGCACTAGGGGACACAGGTGGAAACTGAGTGCCCAAATGAGCCACAGAGATATTAGAAAGAACTTTTTTAGTGTCAGAGTTGACAAATGGAATTCATTAGGAGGTGATGTGGTGGAGGCTGACTCCATACACAGTTTCAGGTGTAGATATGATAGAGCCCAATAGGCTCAGGAATCTGTACACCTGTTGATGGACGGTTAAGAGGCGGGACCAAAGAGGCAGAGATCAATCCCCGCAAACACAACTAGGTGAGGGCAACTAGGTGAGTACACACAAGTTTAACATCCACAGGGAGAGGAGCACCACTCCCACCTTCCAACCAATGGACGTCCTACCTGCCTCAACCCCTGCCAGCCCCCCATTAAGTGCCCACCTAGGGCATCCTCCCCCCACTCACCACCCTCCCCAGGACCTCCTTTCTCACCAACCCACCAAGCCCTCCCTTCTCCCCCATGCCCTCCCCCCTGTCTTCCCCATCCCTAAGCCCTCCGTTCTCCCCCACCCCAAGCCCTCCTTTCTTCCCCACTCCCCTAAGCCCTCCCTTCCTCCTCACCACCCTCAGCTCTCCCTCCCCCCCTTTAATCCCTCCCTTCTCTTCTGCTCCCCAAGGCCACCCCTTCCCTCTCATTCCTCCAAGCCCACCCTCCCCCATACCCCCCAAGCCTCCCCCTCTCACTCACCACCAAGCCTCCCCCCTCTTACTCTTCCCCTAACCTCCCCTTCTCACCCGCCCCCCCCCATGCCCTCTCTTCTCCCCCACACCCCCCCCCTTCAAACCCTCTCTCCTCCACCACCACCCTCCACGTACCAGATCCTCCCAGCCCCCGCACACCCCATATCCCCCAGGTCCCCCTCCTTAGGCCCTCCCATCCTGGATCCTCCCTCTTTCCCTCCTTCATGGGAATCAACAGAAAATGAGAAGGGACAGAAGAGAGTCATTTCAGGGTGATGCACTCAAACATAGATGGGATTATAAGCAAGGCAAGTGAACTAAGGGAAAGAGCACAAGAAGTGAACCCAGATGTAATCGGACTCACAGTAACAAAACTCTCAGGAATCAAAATGATTGAGGTGTTTCCCCAGGACTACGCAATAATAAGGAAAGAGGGGGAAGGTAGGGGAGGAGGTGGAGTGGGTCTACTAATGAGAATGGAATGGAGTTACAAGGAGATGGCTATCCCAGGCTGCAAGGGATTCAGAGACTACATAACAGGCACCATGACAATGGGAGGACCAAGAATAGTAGTAGCAGTGATATATAACCCTCCACCCAATGATAGAAGACTCAGGCATGAGTATGACGACAACAACATGGCAGTTAACACTATAAATGAGAGGGATGCCTCTGCTGCCTGCAGAAATAGATCTCATCTGCTCATCATGGAGGACTTTAATTATGGAAGGATAGACTGAGAGAACAAGGAATCACATGGAGGTGAGGATACATTTAAGGCTAAACTATTGGAGGTGGGACAAGAAACTTCTTAAGCCAGCATGTCAGAGGACCCACAAGGATGAGAGGAAACGATTAACCAGAGAGACTTGACCTAGTCTTCACTCGAACGACTCCGACATAAGGGATATCGGTTTCGAGGCCCCAGTAGGAATGAGCGACCACAGTGTCGGACGTTTGAGTATCTGATTGAAGAAGGGTTAAGGAACTCGAGGAGGGGAACTGAAAACAAAAGGCTGGCATTCCGAAAGGGAAACTATGAGGAGAGAAGGAAATTCCTAACAGATATAACATGGGAAACAACAGAGCTCAGAGAAAAGACGGCCCAAGACATGATGGACTACATCATGCAGAAGTGTAAAGAGGCAGCAGACAAGTTTGTCCCGGTCCAAAAGGAAAACAACGAAATGCAAATGAGAAACCCATGGTTTAATCAGAGATGTAGGCTAGCTAAGCAGTGAAGTAAAAGGGCGTGGAGAAACTATAGAAATAACAGATCACTCGAAAGCAGAGAAACATACCAGAGTGCAAGGAATGGATATGCCAGGTTGAGAAGAGAGACAGAAAGGCATTACGAAAATGACGTTACAAGCAAGGCAAAAGACTCAACCTAAATTGCTGCACAGCCACATCAGGAGAAAAACAACAGTAAAGGAACAGGTAATGAAATTGTGGATAGGGGCAGACAGATTCACAACAAACGACAAGGAAGTGGGCGAGGAACTGAATAATAAATTCCAGGAGGTCTTCACAGGCAAGGGGAAGTTCCAGAGATAAGAGAGGGAATAGTTAACCAGGAACCACTAGAAGAGTTTGAGACTTCCAGTGGGGATGTAAGGAATCTCTTGCTAGAGTTGGATGTGACATAGGCTATAGGCCTGAATGGAATCTCCCCATGGATACTATAATAAGGAGCAGAAGCACTATGCCTGGCACTCTCCATAGTGTATAACAGATCACTGGTAACAGGGGAACTTCCAAAAATGTGGAAGACTGCTAATGTAGTCCAGATATACAAGAAAGGGGATAGATAGGAAGCACTGAAATACAGGCCAATGTCCCTAACTTGCATATCATGAAAGCTGATAGAGAAGATTGTGCGAAAAAAAACTTGTGGAACATCTGGACCTAAAGAACTTCGTAACACAGCATCAACATGGGTTCAGGGATGGCATGTTCTGCCTCACAGGATTAACTGAATTCTATGACCAGGCAATAAAAATCAGGCATGAAAGAGAGGGGTAGGCAGACTGCATTTTCTTGGATTGCAAGAAAGCCTTTGGCACAGTACCACACAAGAGGCTAGTGAAAAAGCTGAAGATGCGGGCAGGAGTGAAAGGGAAGGTATTCCATTGGATAAGGGAGTACCTAAGCAACAGAAGACAGCGAGTCACTCTGAGGGGTGAGGCCTCAGATTGGCGAGACGTCACAAGTGTAGACCAGCAGGGTTCAATCCTTGGACCTATACTGTTCCTCATATATGTAAATGATCTCCCAGAGGGTATAGAATCGTTCCTCTCATTGTTTGCTGATGATGCAAAAATTATGAGGAGGATTAAAACAGAGGATGATAGTAGGAGGCTACAAGATGACCTAGGCAGACTGAATGAATGGTCCAACAAATGGCTACTAAAGTTCAACTCTAGTAAATGCAAGGTCATGAAACTAGGCAGTGGAAACAGGAGGCCAGACATAGGATACCGAATGGGAAATGATGTACTTTATGAAACGTACAGTGAGAAAGATCTAGGAGTTGATATCACACCAAACCTGTCTCCTGAAGTCAACATCAAAAGAATTACATCTGTTGCATATGCGAGGCTGGCTAACATCAGAAGAGCGTTCAGGAACCTGTGTAAGGAATCATTCAGAACCTTGTATACCACATATGTAAGACCAATCCTGGAGTATGCGGCCCCAGCATGGAGCCCGTACCTTGTCAAGCAGAAGACGAAACTGGAAAAGTCCAAAGGTATGCCACTAGGCTGGTTCAAGAACTAAGAGGCATGAGTTACGAGGAAAGGATGCGTGAAATGCACCTCACGACACTGGAAAATAGAAGAGAATGAGGAGACGTGATCACTACCTACAAAATGCTCAGAGGAATTGAATGGGTAGAAAAGGATAAACTTTTTAACACAGGTGGTACGCAAACAAGGGGACACAGGTGGAGACTGAGTACTCAAATAAGCCTTAGGAACTTTAGAGAGAACTTTTTCAGTGTCAGAGTAGTTAACAAGCGGAATGCATTAGACAGTGATGTGGTGGAGGCGGACTCCTTACACAGTTTCAAATGTAGATATGATAGAACCCAGTAGGTTCAGGAATCTGTACATCAGTTGATTGACAGTTGAGAAACGGGACCAAAGAGCCGGGGCTCAATCCCCGCAAGCACAACTAGGTGAGTACACAAGTGACTACTTCAACCAAGTGAAGGTTTCACTTGTGACTACATAACAGGTACCATAGCAATTGGAGGACAAAAACTTATAGTCGTAGTCATATAACTCCCACCTAATGACAGACGACTCAGACAGGAATATGATAGAAACAACATGACCATCATTATTATAATATAGAGGGCAGCTTCTGTGGCTAGCAGGGATGGATCTGAACTACTAATCATGGGAGACTTTAACCACGGGAAGATAGATTGGGAGATCAGAGACCCACAAGGGAGACTAGACACAGGGAGAGCTAAGCTGATGGAAGTGGCAACAAGAAACATTATAAGTCAACACATCAAGGGACCGACAAGAATGAGAGGAGAGGAAGAACCAGCTATGCTTGATCTGATATTTACCCCTAAATGAGTGGGATATATGGGAAGTTAAGTTGGAAGCACCCTTGGGAATGAGAGATCACAGTGTATTGATCTTTGACTACCTGGTAGAGCTAGGATTTATCTCCCCCCAAAATAACTAGGAAAGAAAGGACTGGCGTACCGAAAATGGAATTATGAGGATATGAGAAGTTTCCTTATAGATATACCATGGGACACAGAACTCAGAGCTAAGTTCGTACAAGACATAATTGACTATGTCACCCAAAAGTGTCAGGAGGCAGTAAACAGGTCTATCCCAGTCGAAAAGGAAAAATCCGAGAAGCAAAAGAAGAAATTGTGGTTTAATTGGGAATGTATGGAAGCAAAGGAGCTGAACAAAAAGACGTAGAATTAACGTCCGAAATAAGAGAACACCAGAATCAGAGCGAGATACTAGAGAACCAGGAATGAGTATGTTATTGCGAGAAGAGAAGCAGATAAAAAGTATGGTAATGATATAGCAAATAAAGCCAAGACCGAACCAAAGCTACTCCACAGTCACATCAGGAGGAAAACAACAGTGAAAGAACAAGTGATGTAACTTAGAACGGGTGAGAATAGGTATACCAGACGGCCGTGGAAGGGTTCGAAATAACAAGAAATGAGGTCAAGACACACTTGTTGGATCTGGACGTGAGTAAGGCTATTGGTCCAGAAGGAATGTCACCATGGGTACTGAAAGAGTATAGTGGGTCACTGGAGACGGAAGACCTACCTGAAATATGGAAGACGGCTAATGTAGTCCCAATATACAAAAAGGGCGACAGGCAAAAGGTACTGAACTACAGGCCAGTGTCCTTAACTTGTATACCATGCAAGGTGGTGGAGAATATCATGATAAAAAACCTAGTAACTCATCTGGAGAGAAGGAACTTCGTGACAAACCACCGACATGGGTTCAGGAAGCGTAAATCTTGCCTCACTGGCTTAATAAAATTTCACAATTAGGTGACAAAGATTAAGCAAGAAAGAGAAGGATTGGTGGACTGCATTTTCTTGGACTGTCGGGAAGCCTTTGACACAGTACCCCATAAGAGGCTGATACATAAGCTGGAGAAACAGGCAGGAGAGTTACACTGAGGGGTGAGACCTCAGATTAGCGTGGAGTCACCAGTGGAGTCCCACAGGGCTTTGTATTCGGACTTATCGTGTTTCTGATATATGTAAATGATCTCCCAGAGAGTATAGACTCATTCTCCTCAATGTTTGCTGACGATTCCAAAATTGTGAGAAGGATTAAGACAGAGAAGGACAGCTTGAGGCTTCAAGAAGACCTGGACAAGCTGCAGGAATGGTCAAACAAATGGTTGTTAGAGTCTAACCCAAGCAAATGTAATGTAATGAAGATTGGTGTAGGGACCAGGAGACCATATACAAGGTATCATTAGGGAGATGAAATTCTTCAAAATTCAGAAGGAGAGAAAGACTTGGAGGTTGATATCACACCAGACCTTTCCCCTTGAAGCCCACATCAAGAGAATAACATCAGCGGCATATGCCAGGCTGGCCAACATAAGAAACTTGTGTAAGGAATCATACAGAACTTTGTATTCCACATATGTCAGACCAATCCTGGAGCATGCAGTTCCAGCATGGAGTCCATATTCAAGCATTAGACTAAACTGGAAAACGTTCAAAAGTTTCCCACTAGACTAGTATCCGAACCGAGGAGTATGAACTATGAGGAGAGACTACCGGAAATATATCTCACGTCGCTGGAAAACAGAGGAGTTAGGGGGAACATGATCAAGTCAACATGATTCATATAGGAATTGATAGGACAGATAGACAGGCTATTTATCACAAAGGGCACATGCACTAAGGGACACAGGTGGAAATTGAGTGCCACAGAGATATTAGAAAGAACTTTTTTAGTGTCAGAGTGATTGACAAATGGAATGCATTAGGAAGTGATGTGGTGGAGGCTGACTCCATACACAGTTTCAAGTGTAGATATGATAGAGACCAACAGACTCATGAACCTGTACATCAGGTGATTGAGAGATGAGAGGCTGGATAATAATGGTTGTCGGTTGCGGTTGTAGCTTTCTTGGTAGTGGGGAGGAATGGAGTACCAAACAGCTGTGGGCATTTTCTTTTTTATTATCTACTAGCTGTACCCGGCTACACATTGCCGCAGCTCATCAACGCATGTACGTTGCTGAGCAGCAGCAACCCTTCCCCTGTCTTCCAGTCCTCCCCACCATTCCCCCCTCCCCCGTCCCCTCGTCCTCCCAACCATTCCCACTCCCCCGTCCCCTCGTCCTTCCAACCATTCCTCACTCCCCCATCCCTATGTCCCCCCTCACCATCCACTTCTCCACCTTCCCCTCGTCCTCCTAACCATTCCCAACTCCACCGTCCCCTCGTCCTCTCCCCATCTCCCTCTCTCTCCCGTCCCCTCGTCCTCCCTACCATTCCCCCTCCCCCGTCCCCTCGTCCTCCCCAACTTCCCCCACTTTCCTGTCCCTTTGTCCTCCCCCCCCCCCACCGATCTCCATTCCCCTGTCCCATCGTCCCCACCATCCCCAACTCCCCCGTCCCCTCATCCTCCCCACCATTACCCAATCCTATGTCCCCTCGTCGTCCCCACCCTCCTCCACTCCCATCCCCTCGTCCTCCCCACTCCCTAGTTCGAAGCATTCCCAAATGATCTGATGTTCCCATCAGAAAATTGGGAACATCAAATCATCTCATTTTCCCATCACTGAAATATAAGAAAACCATTAAAAACGAAATGAAAAACAATGAAAAAATAAACAAATAAACTATACTCATGAAATGAACGGTATGGTAAATAACAAAGCTCAATTCCAATGCAATGTCATGCAAAAGGATTAAATCAAAATGAAAACAAATCGAAATCTATGAAAATTCAATTTATCAATGAAATCGGAAACATTGAAATGGAATCGAAACATATTTAGTATAGCGTAATTTGTTCTTACATGCAACAGATGGGGCTTATTTTTTTTTTAAATCATGTTTTTACCAGTCACAGGTGTGGCATCTATACTTATACTCACGAAATGAACGGTATGATAAACAACACAGCTCTGTTCCAATGCAAAGTCACAAAAAATAATTATATCACATTGAAAATAAATCGACATGTATGAAAATTAAATTTGTCAATGCAATCAAAAACACTGAAATGGAATCGTACCATACTTAGTATAGAGTGTGTGGCTCTTATGTGCAACAGATGGCACCGTTTCTTAAAAAAAATGTTTTTACCTGTTACAGGTATGGCATCTATACTTATACTTACGAAATGAATGGTATGGTAAGCAACACAGCTTAATTCCAAAACAATGTCACTCAAAATAATTCCATAAAAATTTAAATAAATCAAAATCTATGAACATTAATAACATATTTAGTATAGCGTGTGTGTGTTGCCATTGCGTGCAACAGATGGCGCTGTTTTTTTTAAAAAAACATGTTTTTACCTGTCAGAGGGGTGGCATCTATATAGTAGGTATATAAAAACACACGCATATTCGAATGGAACGTTGTGTCAGAATTTCAAAGCAATCGGTGAAGACCTCTGGGAGATTACAGCGTGTGTTACTCTTACATCCAACAGATGAGACTGTTTTTTAAAAAAGCATGTTTTTTCCCTGTCACTGGTGAGACATGTGTATAGGTGGTATATAAAAGCATGCATCTATTCAAATGCAACGTCATGTAAAAATTTCAAAGCAATCGGAAAAGAGGTTTCGAAGATTTCTCTCACATGAAAAACACATGAAAAGCACAATTAAAAAAAAAAACATTTTTTCTGTCACAGACGTGACATCAGTATAGTATGTATATAAAAACCCGCTCGGATGCGAATGGAACATTGTGTGAAAATTTCAAAGCAATCGGTGGAGAACTTTCAGAGATTAGCGATGTTGAACAAATGAACCTTTCCATTTTTATTTAAATAGGTATAAATAAAAATTAAAATGTTCGTTTGTGCATAACCCTTAATCTCCGAAAGTTCTTCACCGATTGCTTTGAAATTTTCACACAACGTTTCATTCGCATCCGGCCAGATTTTTATATACATACAATATAGATGTCACGTCTGTGACAACAAAAAAACATGCTTTTTCTGAAAACTGAGTTTTTCATGTGAAGGAAATCGTCGAAACCTCTTTATTGAGTGTTTGAAATTTTGACACAACGTTGCATTCGAATAAGCCCATCTTTTTATATATCTACTATATACATGCCTCACCTGAGACAAGAAAAAACAGACTTTTTTTGAAAAGCAGCGCCATCTGTTGGACGTAAGAGCAACACATGCTGTAATCTCCAAAAGTTCTTCACCGATTGCTTTGAAATTTTGACACAACGTTGCATTCGAATAAGCGCGTCTTTTTATATACCTACTATATAGAAGCCACCCCTGTGACAGGGAAAAACATGCATTTTTGTCAAAACAGCACCATCTGTTGCACATAATAGCAACATGCACGCTATACTAAATATGTCACGAATTCCATTTCTTTGTTTCTGATTGCATTGATAAATTATATTTTCACAGATTTTTATTTATTTTATTTTTTATTGACTTATTTTGTGTGACATTGTGTTGAATTGAGCTGTGTTGTTTACCATACCGTTCATTTCGTAATTATAGATGACACACCTGTGACAGATAAAACTATGCTTTTCTTGAAAAACAGCACCATCTGTTGCATGTATGAGCAACACACATGCTATACTAAATGTGTTACAATTTCATTTCAGCGTTTCTGATTGCATTGATAAATTGTGTTTTCATAGATTTTTATTTATTTTAATTTTTATTTAATTATTTTGTGTGAATTCCATTGGAATTGAGCTGTCTTGTTTACCATACCATTCATTTCGTGAGTATAGTTTATTTTTTATTTTATTTCATATTTTCATTTCATTTTTTAACTGTTTTCTTATATATCAGTGATGGGAACATCAGCTCACTTTATATTCCCAATTTTCTGACGGGAACATCAGACCTTTTGGAAAGGCATCAGACGAGGGAGTGGGGAATGGGGGGGATGACGAGGGGACGGAAGTGAGAGATAGTGTGGAGGACGAGGGTACAAGGAAGGGGATAATGGTGAGGAAGGACGATGAGACGGGGGAGTTTAGGATAGTGGGGAGGAGAAAGGGACAGGGAAAGTTGCTGTGGCTCAGCGGCTGCTAGTAAAGTTATAAATTTTATGCTGGGCCACGTACTAGCTATCGTAAGTGTCTCTGCTGGGCGAGGGCTAACGACAATCTGATTATGGAGTGTGGCCCTCGGCTGTCCCTCGGGCGAGCACACAAGGAGCGCCTAGTTCTGAGAGTTTCTGAGTAGACATAACAAGATGGCACCCACCATACCCTGGGCATCCAACTCCGCTTAGCACGCTATCATCGTCGTCCTCAACAATCTGCTTGAAGAACTTTTTGGTTGTGAACCTAACTAACATTTATGTATAGGATTATTTACCTATGGTGGCTGTAAACAAGCTCTGAGACATCCACAACCCAGTCTCAGACATACATGAATATAGAGTACATTGCATAAATATAATTCTAAAATTAAGTTATCCATGGAGCATCATGACTAACTAGTTAAACGTCTGAGCATACTGGAGGCAGAAGGTCCATCTGCAGATAGAGGCAGTGGACCAGAAGTTGTGTGCAAGGATCAAGATGCACACCCACAGTGTTACCTGTTAAGCAGATTATAATCGGTAGACGCTGACAAAGGCACGTTATAGTATATAGTATAATTGACGTTCTACTAAAATATGGAGTGCAGGGACGCGGCAAAAACACCAGGACCTGAACAGTGAGTGTTTGAGAAGTCATAAGATTGAAACTATGAATTAAGGTGAGCTATGTAGGTATCATATTATATACATTTGAGACAAAGAAAAAAGAACAGAAGTATAAAATCCACTGAGAAAGGCGTTAATCAGTTTAACTCTCTCAAGAAATCTCAACGGATATGCTGCGGGAATGGTACATAAAAGTGTCTTAACATATACAATGGTTGGGTGCTCACTCAAGACGAGCTTTCTCGTAAAAAAATTAACTAGAACTAGTGGAAAAGGGGTAGAAGTTAGTAGGCATGAACGGGTTACTTAGCTAGAAGTAAAAACTATGAATGTTAGGGGCTAGTTCTTCACGAATATAGTCATCTTCTGCTACATACTGGCAGTCAGGAAGTGAGGAGCTGATATAACGCATCCATTGTCCTTTACAGACAGGAACACCACAGTCACACAAGCATGTATCATCCGACTGTTGTTGGTGCACTGTCAAAATAACTGGTCTGGACCGAAAGTTATAAGTATGAGTACCAGGTGATGTGGTACCATTGTTCGTGTCTTCGACCAGAGTGGGTGTCATGGTGGTAGGGTCAGTCATTACATGGTCATTGACAGGTACTGCGCTGTCTTGGTCAACAGTCAGTCGGGCTAGTTTCATGTGACTGAGATGTTCATTTACATGTTCACCTGTAGCAAGGTTTTCCAGCTTGTACTTGGTACCTGTAATATGCTCAAGAACTCTGTAAGATCCAAGAAACTTCTCAGTCAGCGTATACATGAGACCATCTCTTCGCTGGTTGAGGATCATTACTAAAGATCCAGGTCCTATTTTTGTAGGTTTAGCATGAGCGTCTTGTAACCTAGTGAAATCGTCAGTAGCTTTAGATAGGTATTCCTTGACTCTCAGGAATACCAATTGAGTGTCTCTTTGTTTGACTTTAACATAATCATCATAGTTGTAAAGTGACACAGGCGGTGAGGATATGAGAGCATTAGGGAATCTCATGTCTGTCCGATGCCCAGAGTGAGGTGTATCTCCTATTAAGGAGTTGACAGAGGAGTTTATCGAGCTTTGGACGATTGGCATAAGTTCATTCCATTTGTGACTGTCCCGATTGACTGTTACTCTGAGTGCGTTATTGACTGTTAATTTCTTATTTGTTCTTTCAGCAAGACCATTGCTAGCCGGTTGATAAGGCATTATATGGCACTTTTTATTTTTGTACAGTTTAGCCATTTGTTCCATAACAGAATTGTTGAATTCCGGGCCTTTGGCAGTATAGTATACTGACAACGGCCGAGAGTCCACCTAGATTTAAACCGAGAGTATAACCCTAGGTGGACCATACCGCAAATTATGTTATTATGAAATGCATTATGCAGTTTTGTTTGGAATTGGAACCAGTTTACCATATTTAGAGAAGTTATCCACCGCAACTAGAAGATGTTTATTACCTATGAAAATTTCAGCAAAGTTCGTTAGCAAGTCCATAGAAACACGGTCCCAAGGTGCATTAGTCGTAGGGTAAGTCTGAATTGGGTTCAGCCCAGCAACATGGGTTCTGTTAGCTAGGCAGGATAGACATTGATCCACGTGATGTTTAATCTGTTTTCCCATTTCGGGCCAGTAATACTCGAGGCAAGCCTGCTTTATGGTGCAGTCCTTGCCAGGATGTGCACTGTGCGTCATGGACAAGTTTCAACACGATAGGTACTATCGACGCAGGAATAACAGGTTGATGTATCATTCTGGCAGGAGAGTCAAACATAACCTTCATGTGGAGTACGTGGTTTACAAGTACTAGTTCCTTGAGTGGCATAGGAGACTTGACTGTAAGAGTCGTTTTCGGGTTCATTAGAAAGCTTATAATCGGTGCCCACATTGGGTCTTGTTGTTGTGCTATTTCTACATCTTGCAAGTCTGTCGAAGGGTATTCTACCTGAACAGGAGCGACGTAGTGGGAGAGGGCATCGGCAACTACATTATGGCTGCCAGGTAAGTTTCCAAACGTGGGTAAGAACTCTTGTATTGTGAGCGACCAACGGCAAACTTACCTATTGGGTTCTATTTTTTCGTCAGTACATGGACAGGGTAGTTGTAGATGATGTCTCTGAAATGTTTGAGAGCCCACACTACAGCTATAGCTTCTCGTTCTGTTGTCGAGTAATTCTTTTCTGCTTTGGAGAGAACTCAGCTTGCATATGCAATGGCATGTTTTTTTCTGTCGCTAGTCTATGTTAGTACGGCTCCTAATCCAATATTACTGGCGTCGGTGACTATGATAAACGATTTGGAGAAGTCTGGGAACTTGATAATGTGAGCTGATATCAAAGCCTCTTTAAGTGTTTTAAACGCTTTGTCCTGATCAGCTGTCCTGGCGAATAGGACGTCTTTCTTAAGGAGGTGAGTGAGAGAAGACTCAATCACTGAATAGCCAGCGATGAAATGGCGATAGAATCCTGTTAGGCCTATGAAGTTTTGCACAGCATCAACATTATGAGGGACAGGATACTTCTTCACAGTGTCTATCTTTGAGTTAAGAGTGGTAATGCCGTGTGAGATGACTTTATGGCCTAGAAACTTTATCTCTTTTTTTTCATGAAGTCACATTTGATAAGTTTGATCTTCAAATTAGCTTCAGATAGTTTCTGAAGAGCAAATTCTAAACTTTGATGGTGGGTCGGTACATCCTTGGATATGATTATGAGGTCATCGAGGTAAACCTTGAGGGTATTACCTATCATTCGTCGGAACAAGTTTGTCATAAGCCTAGAGAAAGTAATGGGGCTGCTGCATAAGCCAAAAGGTATGCACGTGTACAAGTAATGGCCACTAGGGACGGAAAACTCTGTCAGTTCTCGGCTTTCTGGGTCAAGTGGTATTTGCCAAAAACCTTGCAATAGATCAAGAGAAGACGAAACCTCATTCTGGCCTATGTTCTGCAATAAGTCAGTGAGCACGGGAAGTGGAAACCTATCTGGTATCGTCACGTGGTAAAGTTTTCTGAAATCAACGATGGGATGCAAGAGCCATCCATCCTTCTTGGATACTATGATCAATGGAGCATTCCATGGAGAGGTGCTTTCTTCAATAACACCTCCGTGTAACATCTCGTCAATATGACGGTCTGCAACAGCTCGTTGAGAATGAGGCAATCTATATGCGGGTACATAAATTGGTTGAGTACCTAGTTCAAGAGGAATTTTGTGAGTGATGAGGTGTGTCATGCCAAGTTGTTCTCCTGTCAGTTCCACAACAGTGTTTGTTGAGGATGGGGGGCTTGGGCGTTTGAGAAGTCAGTGGGACTAAGGTGCTCAGGCGAGATCGCTAACTGATTTCGAGTTGTCATATGAGAGAGTGCAAGTACCATTAGTTCAGTAGAGTAGTTCAGTAGCTTTGTTTGGACGTGTCTGGTAACGTGTATCTTGGTCACTCCTGGCTTTTATTTAACTGATATAGTCCCTATGGTTGATGAACTAGTGTCCCCATGGGGAACACACCACAAAGAGGTACTACTGTGTCACCAATTGTTGTTTCCCAATGGCAAGCATCGATAGTAATTAAAAAGAATGTCTCCTGGGAACCGAATATTATCTACAAGTAAACAGGTCATGGCCACTGATCTGTCATCAACTATGAACTCTTTGTCAGCTTCACCCAACACTGCAGTCATTCCTCCAGAAACTTCACTAAGGTTGGAGTCAGATGGCTGGCATACAACAAGTCTGTTGTGTATGTCATTCAAGGCGGCTTCTTTGATGATGATGACTCTAGCTCCTGTGTCTAGGAAAATTTTAACTTGTTGACCTTTCAGAGTGGTTGTAATCAGAGGTCCTTCTGTGTCTTTGTTAGGCATGTTAGTACGAGACTGGTGTGGTCGACGCGATGTCTGAAGCACATGATTGTGAGTACTGTCAGCATGAGGAGGTGTACGGTATCCTCCTCTGCTAATATATTAAACCTGTTATGGGTAGGTACTGATTATGCAGGGTGATCGTCTCGCTTCCCTATGTCATGCTGGTTTACAAAGGCTGCTATGTTTTCCCCCGATTGCGAGTATGGTCTGGTCTGGTCTAAGTACCCGTAGGTCTAGTCTGCATTATTCGTGAAGGCTGTAACACCGTTTGTCAGCCGCGAGTCAGTGTCCATCTGTGTTGGGACTGTCAGTCTTCGCGAACCTAACATGGGCAGTAGGTCGGGTTACAGGAGCACGTGCAAGGCTCGGTCGGCGATGGTTAGGGGTTGCAGCATGTGGTTGGTTATTGGGGTAGCTTGATTAGAACCTCGGCAAGCTCGACAGTCAACAGTGTCATGACCATGGAGCTGGTGATAGGTGCAGAATGGTGAACGAGCTGCTCGGCAGTCTGACATTTCATGTACAGGTCTGCGGTGAAATATGCAATAAGGATGGTTGTGATATACAGTATTGCTTGCACTGTTATGTCTTCCATGCGGTTGGTAATGAGTGCTGTTTGATGTGCATTCTGCCTAACGGTGGCCAGGTTTGCCACAGTTAAAGCATTCTGGCATTTGCGGGTGAGGAGGATAATGAGGAGAGTTAGTCCTGGAGTATGACCTGCGGCCATGTGAGGGTGGAGAAGACCTATCATGAGTCTGAATGTTACTAGGGAAAGAACGCGTGACAACGTTTGCAGGGTTATGGGGATTGATTGCATTGAAAACGGCAGTGCTGTGCAGAGTCCCGGTTCTTTAGCCTCTCAGTGGAATCTATCATCTCATCCATTAATTCCCAAATAGTGTTGTTTGGCCCAAAGTCCTTAGCTTGTATTTCCTTTAGTATGTCCTCGGGGGGCATGACGCTGTATGGCACCAAATCTCAGTAGTCTACACTCATTACCTATGGTGAGGCTTTCCTTTGCTTCCCATCTAGAACCCGTCAAAGCTGATTTCAGTGAGCTATGGAGCTTATCTAATCATCTGCCGAATGCTTTGCGTGTCTCATCAGGACACATTACCCAACAAACACAAATCGTACATAAAACGTTCGTCTATCTCTTCCCATAGGTGTAGGAATGATTTGCATTGAGAATGGTGCAGGAGAGCCTTTGAGAAACTTTTAATCCAAAATCCAAACACAAAGGTTTTATAATAAATTGTTTATCTACAACTATTTTGTTCCTAATGTATTACAAATAGTTTTTACATGTTTAAATATATAATTTATGGTGTTTTTTGTAAAATTCATTAACAAATTGTGAATGATATTTAATGGCTGAATGAAACCGTCAAAATGCATTTAATTATTCTATGATCAGAAGAAAGTAGTTTTCCAAATTTTTCTAAAATCGCTCTTTTAACACAATTTGACTCCTTATGCATTCCACTAAACACTAATATCATGTTTAAATATATAATTTATGTATTATTCCCTAAAATAATTTATATAAATTATAAATGTTGTTGGAAAGTGGTGTGAAAGAATCAGAAAACGTTTTGTTGTCTTATATATTGGCGTGTTCTTATTAACTATGTCTCCAGTGCACAGTTTATCAAACAAGAAGATTAACGTTCGTCAACCCTTAAAATCTTATATGTTATCTTGCTGTTGTAAAATGGGTGAATCTTTAAGAACAGTATCTATATGACAAATGGTGTTTAACCTAACTCAAACATTGTAGGGTTTATTATTCAACACATATTTCTAATGACTCTTAGATGTTTACATTCTCTGAAGTATAATTGTGAAGGCTGTGTCCTTCACTCTCACAACAGATTCTTAAACTCCTCTGCATGTTCAACCATAATTGTTTCCATTCTGAATCTCCATGGACATTTGTATCCAAAATTAAACCAATGTGGTTTCCTTCAGTAGCCAGTACATTTGCTCATTCATTTCCACAGATTCCAACATGGTAGGAGATTTACAGAAATTTGGCTACTCATATTGTTATCTATTACATGAATGCATTTCCATAGTATAAGAAAAATACACGAGTTTATGATAAATTCGTTTTTTGTGATATAACATTTGTATGCTGTTTTTTCTTTAAACCCCATACTGAACTAAATCACGAGAGTATATATTATTTATTAAGAAGCGCCACCACTGACCGCCAATTAAGTGCTCACATCAATTATAACTCTATAAGAAATAACACACAAGCCATGCCCAACTGTCGATCAACATAATGCTGCACACACACTCAGGCGCCTCGACTCAAAATTGCCACTCATCAGTCATATGGAGGAGAAAACTTTGACAAATTTCACCTATCATAAATAACAGTCTCCGTCTTTCGTCAGTCTTTCTCATAAATTCAGTCTCCGTGGTGTAGTGGTAAGACACTCGCCTGGCGTTCCGCGAGCGCTGTGTCATGGGTTCGTATCCTGGCCGGGGAGGATTTACTGGGTGCAAATCCTTAACTGTAGCCTCTGTTTAACGAAACAGTAAAATGTGTACTTGGATGAAAAATCGATTCTTCACGGCGGGGGATCATATTCCAGGGACCTGCCCGAAACGCTACGCGTACTAGTGGCTGTACAAGAATGTAACAACAACTCTTGTATATATCTAAAAAAAAAAAAAAAAAAAAAACAAGGACCACCATTGACTGCCAAGTGCTCATATCAAGTCTAACTCTAAGAAACAACACGCAATCGTTGTAAATAACCATGTCAACATGAACTCTGGACACTATACGTCTCCCAACATCATCACTCACGCTGGCATCAAGATGGAAATGTTAGGACTAATAGTGCCCATAGTGTCGTGGTGTATAGTATCGTGGAGTATAATGTCGTGGAGTATAGTGTCGTTGAGTATAGTGTCGTGGAGTATAGTGTCGGGGAGTATAGTGTCGTGGAGTATAGTGTCGTGGAGTATAGTGTCGTGGAGTATAGTGTTGTGAAGTATAGTGTCATGGAGAATAGTGCCGTGGAGTACAGTGTCGTGGAGTAGAGTGTCGTGGAGTATAGTGTTGTGAAGTATAGTGTCATGGAGAATAGTGTAGTGGAGTATAGTGTCGTGGAGTATAGTGTCGTTGAGTATAGTGTCGTGGAGTATAGTGTCGGGGAGTATAGTGTCGTGGAGTATAGTGTCGGGGAGTATAGTGTCGTGGAGTAGAGTGTCGTGGAGTATAGTGTCGTGGAGTATAGTGTAGTGGAGTCTAGTGTCATGGAGTATAGTGTCGGGGAGTATAGTGTGGAGTATAGTGTCGTGGAGTATAGTGTCGTGGAGTATATTGTCGTGAAGTATAGTGTCGTGGAGAATAGTGTCGTGGAGTATAGTGTCGTGGAGTATAGTGTCGTGGAGTATAGTGTCGGGGAGTATAGTGTAATGGAGTATAGTGTCGTGGAGTATAGTGTTATGAAGTATAGTATCGTTGTGTATAGTGTCGTGGTGTATAATGTCGTGGAGTATAGTGTCGTGGAGTATAGTGTCATGGAGTAAAGTGTCGGGGAGTATAGTGTCATGGTGTATAGTGTCACGGAGTATAGTGTCGGGGAGTATAGTGTCATGGTGTATAGTGTCGTGGAGTATAGTGTCGTGGAGTATAGTGTCGTGGAGAATAGTGTAGTGGAGTATAGTGTCGTGGAGTATAGTGTCGTGGAGTATAGTGTCGTGGAGTATAGTGTCGTGGAGTATAGTGTAGTGGAGTATAGTGTCGGGGTATAGTGTAGTGGAGTATAGTGTCGGGGAGTATAGTGTCGTGGAAAATAGTGTAGTGGAGTATAGTGTCGTGGAGTATAGTGTCGTAGTGTATAGTGTCGTGGAGTATAGTGTCGTGGAGTATAGTGTAGTGGAGTATAGTGTCACGGAGTATAGTGTCGGGGAGTATAGTGTCATGGTGTATAGTGTCGTGGAGTATAGTGTCGTGGACTATAATGTCATGGTGTATAGTGTCGTGGAGTATAGTGTCGTGGACTATAATGTCGTGGAGTACAGTGTCGTGGTGTATAGTGTTGTGGAGTATAGTGTCGTGGAGTATAGTGTCGTGGAGTATAGTGTCGTGGAGTATAGTGTCGTGGAGTATAGTGTCGGGGAGTATAGTGTCGTGGTGTATAGTGTTGTGGAATATAGTGTTGTGGTGTATAGTATCGTGATTTATAGTGTCGTGGAGTATAGTAAAGTGGTGTATAGTGTCGTGGTGTATAGTGAAGTGGTGTATAGTGTCGTGGAGTATAGTGAAGTGGTGTATAGTGTCGTGGAGTATAGTGCCGTGGAGTATAGTGTCGTGGAGTATAGTGTCGTGGTGTATAGTGTCGTGGTTTATAGTGTCGTGGAGTATAGTGTCGTGGACTATAGTGTCGTGGTGTATAGTGTCGTGGTGCATAGTGTCGTGGAGTATAGTGTTGAGTAGTGTCGGGGAGTATAGTGTCGTGGTGTATAGTGTTGTGGAGTATAGTGTCGTGGAGTATAGTGTCGTGGAGTATAGTGTTGTGGTGTAAAGTATCGTGGTTTATAGTGTCATGGTGTATAGTGTACAGGATGTGCAGAATACCCCCGTTGAAAAGCAGAGGTGCAACAGGTACTCTGAGAGAGAACTCTATCAACATCAGAGGCCCGAGACTGTTCAACACGCTTCCACTACACATAAGGGACATAACTGGCAAACCCCTCACAGTGTTCAAGAGAGAACTGGATAAGCACCTCCAAAGGATACCTGATCAACCAGGCTGTGACTCATACGTCAGGCTGCGAGCAGCCGCGTCTAACAGCCTGGTTGATCAGTCCAGCAACCAGGAGGCCTGGTCGACGACCGGGCCGCGGGGACACTAAGCCCCGGAAGCACCTCAAGGTAGCCTCAAGGTCAAGGTAGGTAGTGTCGTGGACTATAGTGTCGTGGTGTATAGTGTCGTGGAGTATAGTGTTGAGTAGTGTCCGGGAGTATAGTGTCGTGGAGTATAGTGTCGTGGAGTATAGTGTTGTGGTGTAAAGTATCGTGGTTTATAGTGTCATGGTGTATAGTGTCGTGGAGTATAGTGAAGTGGTGTAAAGTATCGTGGTTTATAGTGTCATGGTGTATAGTGTCGTGGAGTATAGTGTCGTGATGTATAGTGTCGTGGAGTATAGTGTCGTGGTGTATAGTGTTGTGGAGTATAGTGTCGTGGAGTATAGTGTCGTGGAGTATAGTGTCGTGGAGTATAGTGTTGTGGTGTAAAGTATCGTGGTTTATAGTGTCATGGTGTATAGTGTCGTGGAGTATAGTGAAGTGGTGTATAGTGTCGTGGAGTATAGTGTAGTGGTGTATAGTGTTGCGGAGTATAGTGTCGTGGTGTATAGTGTCGTGGAGTATAGTGTCGTGGAGTATAGTGTCGTGGTGTATAGTGTAGTGGTGTATAGTGGCGGCCTGGGGGTAAGGTGGACATGGTGCGGCCTGGGGGTAAGGTGGACATGGGGCGGCCTGGGGGTAGGATGGACATGGAGTTGTGTGGGGTGGACATGTCGGGAGGGGTTGGGGTTGTGGGGGGTGGGGTTGGGAGCGTGGAGTCGCTTGTGTATCCATGGAAAACATCTATGTTTACTATATTCCCCCACACTGAGACTCGTCTCCTGTCCCATGTGGCAAATCAATGCACCTCACAACCCCATAACAATCAACAAACAAAAAAACGTTCATGCACCAGTTCTCTGTTTGTTCTTATATATTTCGAAACTAAGGAAAAAAAAAGTTTCTATCCAGCGAACCGCCATACATCAACGCGTTGCTTAGACAAGGCGCTGACAGGTGTCTTTGTCACCCCAGACCCCAGGCGAAATGAATGAAATTCTTTGCACTCGTTACAGGAGACCCACATTCGGCATTAAAGAGATGGAAGATAGAGTTTACTCTACTGAATACTAAGACAAAAAGGGATTACCATAAAAAATTAAAATAATATATTTTACGTTAAATAAATTTAGTTACGTTAATTGAATGGCTATATTCGAGAAACAACTGGCTATGCGCTTGGGCGAGATGGTGCTGGAATAATTTAAAAAAGTTAGCACTGAACTCTGTGTCGAGTCAACCCGCAAAAAAAATACAGACTCTCATGCCAAATTCACTTAAATGCTTTAAATTACAATTTTTAATTTACAACTTTTAAACTAGGATAATGTTAATAGCCCGCAGTAAAGAAGAAAACTAACACATGGGACATGCATTTGCCACGCTAATCCAAATTTCTGCCAAAATCTGAGGTTTGCAACCAAACTGGACTCTTAAAAATTCTATCTCCCAAAACGGGGAAAACGCGTTAAAATCGATAAAAAAAAGCAAATATTTCTCCTAACCGGCGAAGTGTACTGAACAACACTGAACGAACCTGCATTGATTACACACACGATTCGAATTTTCCGCAATTAACCCGAAATTGCAGCCCAGTGGACTTAGAAAAAATTCGCACACGGCTTCTGTCCCGCACCACGACCACGTGTAAGCAAAACCGAAGCACCACACGACGAAAATCTTAATTCTAGCTATCTATCCTAGGAACACACAAATATACTTATGGGGAAAACTTAAAAATATTAAGAGGAACTTCATATATAATTTAAGGAACTCGATTTAACCTATAGCTTTTCCCTACCCATTAACCAATTGTCCGAATCCTAGTGACCCTGACCACTGGATCAACCCCGTACAGAAAGCTGCATGCACGAGAATCGCTATGACTAGATCTGAATCGACAATGACTAGCGTGCGATCACTAGTCATCTATCCGGTTGCCAACCACGTTACTCACTCATCCCTAAATAGCCGGGACCATCTTCATGAATTAACCGTAACACCTAGCTTTAGGGTCGTCCACACTTGCCCGCCCGCAGACCCTTACAGTACCCCCGTGGCGTCCAACAAAAAACACTGCCCCTGACAGTTCAACCCAGAACTACTGTCATATGTGGCATCCACATGAAACCCTTACATTAATTGGAGGAGGTCGAGTAATATACCTTGTCCACTCAATGTAGGTGGTCCTCAACTTAACTGCCTAACTTAACAGCCTAACTTAAAACTACCAGCACTCCACGAGGCTATAGAATCGCCTACTCTATGCAAATCACACTACATATGCTTCCTGCGAACTTAACGCGTAGCCCCCGGCTGATCTCTGACCATGCAGCATGACCTAACGGAAAGGCGCGTGAGGCTTCAATAATTTTTAAGAAATTATTGAAACACCGCTGCCTACCATTGTAACACGGGACTGTATTGGTTCTACTCTGTCCACCATCCTGCCCGTGAAGATGCTTACTGGCGTGGTCTTAGCCATTTGATCGGCTAAGCTTCTACAGACACGTGACGTCGCACCAGGTTTTCTAGCAAACTCAAGGGATCCCTTTACGCCGCCACAACCAGACCATTAACCTGAAGCGTCAATCAGTTGGGGTCTGGACCAATTAATCGATCATGACAACCTTGGGGTTTGATCCCCAAATTACGTGGAAAAGGGGGAAGAATCTACATTAAGTGTGAGAATTATAGCAACAAAAGAGATAAATAAACTCTTAACCTTTGTTAGGCTTGCGGCCCAACTAAAACTTCAGACTCCTGGAGACCACGTGACCAGGACATGGACACATTCAAAAATGGAAATAATAAAATACAAATAACAAGCTAATTATTTGGTTGAACTCTTTTAAACTGAAGGTAATTGCACAGGCATCTTAGGGAAAAGTTATTTCCAATTACAATATGGCTATTTGACCTTTGAGAATTACTAACTGTGAAAGGCTTTGGTGACCCTTGACCAGGGTCGCCAAAATTAATCCATGTCAGAGGCTAGTCCTAACTAGTGATACCACTGAAGGTGACTTATTCAGTATTCTGACTATTGAGAATACTCTTGATACTGGAACAGGAATTCTATTGTATACAATATGAATGAAGACTTCTACACTCCTTCCTCCTCCTCCTTCCGCTTCGCCCTCTTCCTCCTCCTCCTTCCGCTTCGCCCTCTTCCTCCTCCTCCTTCCGCTTCGCCCTCTTCCTCCTCCTCCTTCCGCTTCGCCCTCTTCCTCCTCCTCCTTCTGCTTCACCCTCCTCCTCCTTCCTTCCTTCTCGCCCTTTTAATCCTCCTTCCTTCCTCCTTACCCTCCTCCTCCTTCCTTCCTTCGTCCTTACCCTCCTCTTCCTTCCTTCCTTCGTCCTTTCCCTCCTCCTCCTTCCTTCCTTCCTCCTTTCCCTCCTCCTTCTTCCTTCCTTCTCGCCCTCCTCCTCCTTCTCCTTCCTCCTTGCCCTTCTCCTCCACCTTGCAATGCTCCTCGTCCTTCCTTCTCGCCCATTTCCTCCTCCTTCCTACTTGTGAATAGTATATGAAGAGAATAGTATATATAGAATAGTATGAAGAGAATAGTATTCTCTTCATCCTCCTTGCCCTGCTTCTCCTCCTGGCCCTGTTCCTTCTCCTTCCTCCTTGCCCTGCTCCTCCTTCCTCCTTGCCCTGTTCCTCCTCCTTCCTCCTTGCCCTGTTCCTCCTCCTTCCTCCTGGCCCTGTTCCTTCTCCTTCCTCCTTGCCCTGTTCCTCCTCCTTCCTCCTGGCCCTGCTCCTCCTCCTTCCTCCTTGCCCTGTTCCTCCTCCTTCCTCCTGGCCCTGTTCCTCCTCCTTCCTCCTGGCCCTGTTCCTTCTCCTTCCTCCTGGCCCTGCTCCTCCTCCTTCCTCCTGGCCCTGTTCCTTCTCCTTCCTCCTTGCCCTGCTCCTCCTTCCTCTTCACCCTTCTCCTCCTCCTTCCTCCTCGCCCTCCTCCCCCATTCCTCCACGCCCTCCTCCTTCTTTCTTGTTGTAAATTTCCAACAATTATTTCGCATCCTTACTACAATAGGATGTATTTCCTGTATTAGGCTTCTTAATCATTCAATACTCATTTAATAATCCTTAGTACAATGGGATGTATTTCCTGTACTAAGTGTAATAATTAACTAACACTATTAATCCGTAGTTTAGCATCACAGAATTCATTGCATTAGGATGTGGAGCGTCATATAATTTTCCTTAGAATCGTGGAAATGTTGCGTCAGTCAGCTAGCCACCAGAAACATTTCATATTAACACATCCAGTACAATCTAGCCTTATTTTGTCTTTTAATAAGGATAAGCATTTATTATTTGATTCACTTTTTGTTAATAAATTTATCATTGTTTACGGGAATTAATTTATGCGGCCACGATTTGCTGTGTCAGTGAATATAATGATAAATTGTATCTCCACTCCAGACCTTTTCTCGTTCATTTAATATCGTCTAAATTAATTGATTACATCACGAGAAAAGAGGAGTCGCCACATAATACATTTATTGTGACGTAAATGTTTGTCACAACGCATTTCCCTCCATATAATTTATGCTCGGAACCCCTACTGGGAGCTATGCGCATGCGCGACTTTCGAGCAGGAAGGGAGAGAATTCGCAATACTGGCAAGAGAGACACACGAGACAACCGCCGTTGTATAGGTGTTTTGAAGTCTGCTTATCAAGATTAGTCATAATTTAGGATCATCTGGCCATCTACAGACTCCAGACTGATCCGGCAACTTCAATCTTACGGACACCACGTTCGGCAGGGAAGATAAGTATCCTTAATTGTTTTTAGAGGCCTTTAAAATAGAATTAGGTTACCTCCCTGTTCGTTACGATATTTGGCGACACCAAAACCTACGTAAGTGTACGGCTAGTCCCCGGATCCATTTAGAATTTACTAATATAGAATGATTCTAGGTTTGGAGTGGAATTTACATAATATATGCATTTCAGCTGGAGTACCAGTGTAGGCGAGACCGCAGCGTCCGCTACGGTCACGTGTTTCAAGGATCATTATCTCAGGATTGATTCCAGACTGTTGTAGAGATTGGACGTCAACTACGTTCCTCTGTCACAGCTGAGATTTAATTAGTTCTTATTGTAGATAGTTCTCTCTCAGTGTAAGAATCATACATACTATATTGCACTGATTATTTATTATTAATCTTTATCGTGCAGTAGTATTTTTTGCATTACATTTTATTTAATCTACGTGTATGCATATTATCATTATTATAATCATATAATATATGTTTCACGTAGACTAACCTCATAGAAAACCCCACAAAATGTGTCATGAGAAGCTGGTTCTAGCATGTATAGAATTTACAGTCACTGCAGAATAGAATAATAACTAATTACACATGATCATAGAGATCCATAAGTCACTGGTTCTCTCATGTAACAGCACATTCTGGTCATTCCAGCTATCTCAGATTTAATCTTTATTTTGCATTTATAGAATTATACATTTATTAGAATTAAACTAGAGCCATATTTCCCCACACTCCATGCGCTCCTCCTTCCTCCTCACCCTCCTCCTCCTCCACCTCCTACTTCTTCCTCGCCTTCCTCCTCCTCCTTCCTCCTCGCCGTCCTCCTCCTCCTCCTCCTCCTTCCTCCTCACCCTCCTCCTCCTCCTCCTCCTCCTCCTCCACCTCCTACTTCCTCCTCGCCTTCCTCCTCCTCCTCCTCCTTCCTCCTCACCGTCCTCCTCCTGCTCCTTCCTCCTCGCCCTCCTCCTCCTCCTCCTTCCTCCTCGCCCTTCTCCTTCCTCCTCGCCCTCCTTCTTCTTCCTCCTCGCCCTCCTCCTCCTTCCTCCTCTTTCCTCCTCGCCCTCCTCCTCCTCCTTCCTCCTCGCCCTCCTCATACTCCTTCCTCCTCCTCCTCCTCCTACTCAATCCTTCCTTCCTCCTCGCCCTCCTCCTCCTCCTTGCCCTACTCCGCCTCATAGCCACCCTTGCCCTGCTCCTCCTCCTTCCCAATCGCCCTCCTCCTCCTTCCTTCTCGCCCTGTTCTCCTCCTTCCTCTTCACTCGCCTCCTTCTCATTCCTCCTCCCCCTCCTTTCCTCCACGCCCTCCTCCTCCTCCCCCTTCTTCTTTCCTCCTCGTCCTCCTTCTCCTCCGCCTTCCTCCTTGCCCTCCTCCCCTTTGCCCTCCTCCTCCTTGACCTACTCCTCCTCCTTCCTTCTTGCCCTGCTCCTCCTCCTTCCTGATCGCCCTCCTCCTCATTCCTCCTCGCTCTGCTTCTCCTCCTTCCTCCTCGGTCTGCTCCTCCTCCTTCCTCCTTGCCGTCCTCCTCCTCCTTCTTCCTGGCCCTTCTCCTCCTTCCTCCTCATCCTCCTCCTTACTTCCTCCTCGCTCTTTTCCTCCTCCTCCTTCCTCTTCGCCCTTCTCCTCCTCCTCCTCCTTCCTCCTCGCCCTCCTCCTTCCTCCTCGCCCTCCTCCTCCTTGCCCTCATCCTCCTTTCCCTGCTCCTCCTTGCCCTACTCCTCCTGGCTATGTTCCTCCTCCTTCCTCCTTGCCCTGCTCTTTTTCCTTCTTCGTTCCCCTGCTCCTCCTCCTTCCTCCTCGCCCTCCTCCTCCTCCTTCCTCCTTGCCCTCCTCCTCCTCGCTCCTCTCCTCCTTCTCCTCGCCCTCCTCCTCCTAATTACCCTCCTCCTCGCCCTCCTTCTCCTCCTCCTCCTCCTTCTGTCCCACTCTCCCAGCTCCTCCTCCTTCCTTCCTCCTCGCTCTCCTCCTTCCTCCTTGCCCACATCCTCCTTCCACCTTGCCCTTCTCCTCCTCCTTCCTCCTCGACCTGCTTCTCCTCTTTAATCCTCGTCCTCTTCCTTCCTCCTCGCCATCATCCTTCTCCTTCCTCCTCACCCTAATCCTCCTCCTTCCTCCTCGCCCTCCTCCTCCTCATTCCTCCTCGCCCTCCTCTTCCTCCTTCCTCCTCGCTCTCCTCCTTCCTCCTTGCCCACATCCTCCTTCCACCTTGCCCTTCTCCTCCTTCCTCCTCGACCTGCTTCTCCTCTTTAATCCTCGTCCTCTTCCTTCCTCCTCGCCATCATCCTTCTCCTTCCTCCTCCCCCTTGCCCTCCTCCTTCCTCCTCAGTCTGCTCCTCCTCCTTTTTCTCTGCTGTCCTCCTCCTTCCTTCCTCCTCGCCCTGCTTGTCCTCCTTCCTCCTCGGTCTGCTCTTCCTCCTTGTTCCTTCCTCCTTTCCACCTCGTCCTTCTGATTCCTCCCTCCTTGCCCTCCTCCTCCTTTTACTTCTTCCTCGCCCTTATCCTCCTCCTTCTTTCCTCCTCTTCCTCCTTGCCCTCCTTCTCCTTCCTCCTCGCCCGTAAAATGTGTTTACACAGTAAACACATTTACACAACACATGTGCATGACACAGAAATAAGTCAGCAGTTTCCTCCTTGCCCTCCTTCTCCTTCCTCCTCGCCCGTAAAATGTGTTTACACAGTAAACACATTTACACAACACATGTGCATGACACAGAAATAAGTCAGCAGTTTCTAGTACCTGCACACAAATCTGAATCTCAATATACCATAATAATCACAAGTTAATATATATTTGGGAGATAAAAATGTTGGACAGGAGTCAATCCATTTGACGACCGTCAGTGGGAAAGACGGGATATAAAATCTCAAGTTCAATACTGAAGGTGCAACTTACAAGAGATATTATGGGTACCTGTTATGTTTCTCTGCAGAAGCTGGTGAGCGAGCCGGGTGTGTCCTCCTTGTGTCACGTTCCTCCATGCTGACTCAGGAGAGTGCCAGGCTGTTACCAGAGAAAACAGTATTACATGTGATAATACAGGAAAACAATTTTATGATAAAACACATGAAGACAATGTTATTAGACATAATGTCAACGTATCCTAATTAAACCTCGTGTCACCATTTCTTAATTTTCATCATTTGAAACATCATAATGGTGTTCCTCACCTCTTAAATATTTCCTACTTGCTTTTCCTCTCAATACTTCTCCTTCACATATGTCTTATTCATATTATTCCTTGAATATTTGTGTTTTACACCATGTTCCTTGTAGAGATGTCTACTGCCTATAGTTCCCCACAGGTTTGTGTTCTACATGTTCCTTGTAGAGATGTCTACTACCTCTAGTGTTCCGTTGGTATGTGTTCTACGTGTTCCTTGTAGAGATGTCTCCTACCTCTAGGTCCCCGTAGGTTTGTGTTTTACAACATCTTCCTTTTGGAGATGCTTCCTACGTCTGGTTTCTTACGTCTGGAGGAGGCATGGTCGACGACTGGGCCGCGGGGACGCTAAGCCCCGAAACTACCTCAAGGTAAACCAACCACTTCAAGGTAAGTCAATCACCTCAAGGTAACCCCCATAGGCTTGCTACAACATCTACCAATAATAAGAGATGTTTCCTACGTCTGATTCCCCATTGGCTAGTGTTCTACATCATCTACCATGTACAGATGTTTCCTACATCTGGTTCCCCCGTAGGCTTGTGTTCTACAGCATGTTCCATGTAGAGATGTCTCCTACCTCTCAGTCCTAATACCTCTGTTCCTGAATTACTGTTTTTCAGTTTCGCATTGTAACATCTTTCTCAATACTTTCTCACAATGCCAGTTCACCTGGCAAAAAGACTCAATGAACTCCTAACTCCATACACTCCAAGTAAGTATAGTCTACAATCATCAGCAGATTTCCTAGAATTTATCAAATCTACTCAGCCTGATGGAATCATCGCTTCCCTGGACGTCGAATCCCTATTTACCAACGTCCCATTCGACACAACCACAGGAATGATACTGGACAGAGTATACAGAGACGAGAGCACCCCCAAATTAGACATACCTGAGCCACACTTGAAAAGTCTTCTCGAAGCATGTACAAAGGAAGCCCCTTTCATCAGTCCACAAGGAGACATGTATTTACAAATAGACGGAGTAGCAATGGGCTCCCCCCTTAGGAGTCTTATTTTGCTAATTTTTATATGAGAACCATCGAAGACAGAGTCTTCAGCAGCAGACAAAAAACAAATGTATATTGCCGTTATGTAGATGACATATTCGTAATAGTAAAAGACTCAGATGAACTAATTGATCTGAAAGGCCGTCTAGAGAGAGAGTCAGTACTCATTTACACATGAAAATAGTGAAAATAACAGTCTGCCATTCTTGGATGTACTAATAACAAAAACAGGAACCTCTTTAAACACCAACGTATATACTAAGCCCACCAACATAGGATTATGCCTGAACGGTAGAAGTGAGTGCCCCCAAAGATACAAAGCCAGTGTTCTCAATGCTTATATTCGTCGAGCGCTTACCCACTGCTCTGAATGGAGCAACGTGAGTAGAGAGTTTGAAAGAGTAACTCAGGTATTGGTGAACAACGGATATAGCAACGCGGAAATAAACGCTGCTATAAGAAGACACTTGGACCGTTGGTATAATCCTGAATCTAGAACAGAAACCACAATACCTCCAATAAAATTATATTACAAATCAACCATGCACAGTGAACATATAAAAGAGGAAAGAATAATGAAAGAAGTAGTCCATAAAGGAGTAAAAAGCATTACTCCTAACCAAAACATAAACCTGATAATATTCTACAAAACCAAGAAGACTTCCCAACTTCTTATCAAAAACAGCCCGAAGCCGACGGAGAACCCTCTACAGCAGTCAAGCGTTGTATACATGTACACTTGCCCCCACGAAGGATGTAACCTTCAATCTAAGTACATAGGTATGACGTCGACCAAGCTGACGAGGCGTTTGACATGCCATCTTCAATCCGGTGCCCCCAGGAATCACATGAGACAAGCCCATGACATCACCCTAACAAGAGAAATGTTGAACAAAAATACCTGTATAATAGACAAAACCCAAGATACAAGATTACAAATTCTTGAAGCAATTCACATAAGAATAGAACAACCTACCATGAACACCCAAATCACGGAACTATTTACTCTACCCACCATGAGAGTAAGGACCTCCCACCATGAGAGGTGTTGTTCAATGCGGGTACGGATACTTTCGTCGATGTTGCTATTTCTCCACTCGTTTGTAGCATGAAGTAGTTGCGTTTTGTTGTCTTTGATTTCATTCTCTGCCTTGTATATCTGATCACGAATCAGATCCTGGCGATATTTTATCGTGAAGGCTTGATTCCTTGCTGCTGGGTCGTGCGCTTTAATATTAGTATATTTTGGTAGCAGACAACAAAACGCAACTACTTCATGCTACAAACAAGTGGAGAAATAGCAACATCGACGAAAGTATCCGTACCCGCATTGAACAACACCTCGACATCCTCACAGACCAACATCACCTCAGCACTGAAACAAGGATTATCAAGAAACTAACAACATTATATGGAGGACCTATGGCAATTCCACGACCAAGAGATGGCTTCCTGAACCTTGCAGGAATTAACCTCACTGAGGACCAAGTCACTCTCCTAAATCTGGGCATAAACTGTCATGTTATGTCCAGACCGAGTGAGATGGCCCGGAAAGTAGAGTTGGAAATTCTGTTGGACGACATATTCGACCTCGAGACACAAAAGAAGGTCACTACCAAAGATACCTTACAAGAAGAACTTATTGCAGAAGGAGGAAAGAATCGAGGCAATTACAGAAGCACCATACTGTCCCCCGAGCTTAAAGCGGCAGCTAAAAGCCTTCGTGAGAACAAGGAGATAGTTGTCAGGAGAGGTGACAAGTCGCCAATATATGTCATTCTTAAAAAAGACGAATATCTGGCGAAAATGAACATCATACTCTCTGACCAAACTAAGTTCCAAAGGGTAACGAAGGACACTACAGCCGAATTAAAAGCAAAGGTCAACAAACTGATCGAAACTGTGAACGCCAAGAAATCCGGACTCCACCTGCCAAAGATCATTGGGGAATATAAACCTGGATATGCATATGGAAATGTCAAGACACACAGGCCTGGAAACCCACTTCGGCCAATCATTAGCCAGATACCCACACCCACGTACAGACTGGCGAAGCGACTCAACGGCCTGCTGACTCCTTATGTTCCTTGCGCCTTCAGCCTGAAGTCTCCAAAGGAATTTGTTGACTTACTGCGGGGCACACGGGCCACAGGGATAAGACCCTCGTTGGACGTAGAATCGCTGTTTACCAACGTACCTGTGGACGAGACAATCGGAATGATAGCCGACAGAGTGTATCGTAATCCAGCCTGTACTCCTCTTGACATACCAGAAAATATTCTGAGGAAACTACTCCAAGCTTGTACTAAAGAGGCACCCTTCTTGAGCCCGGATGGGCACATGTATAAGCAAGTAGATGGGGTCGCCATGGGTTCTCCCCAACCCGTTCTCGCAAATTTAATAAGTCAATATTGACTTATTAAATATGTGCATAGGTGACATACTTAACATAATAGATACCCTTAAAAAGATTCATAGAAAACACCGACCTTATCTAACCTTGTTAGTATCTTAAGATAAGCATCTTATTGCTTCGTAATTACAATTATTACCAAACCTATAATAGGTATAGGTTAAGTAATAATTGTAATTACGAAGCAATAAGATGCTTATCTTAAGATACTAACAAGGTTAGGTAAGGTCGGTGTTTTCTATGAATCTTTTTAGGGGTATCTATTATGTTTAGTATATCACCTATGCACGTAGTTAATAAGTCAATATTGACTTTACGAATTTGCGAGAACGGGTTGGTTCTCCCCTAGGTGTCCTGTTTGCAAACTTCTACATGGGTACCATCGAGCAAAAAGTCTTAGTCGACATGAGCTTGAAACCGGCCATATACTGCAGGTATGTTGACGACATTTTTACACAGGTACCTGATGTCAGACATCTGCAGGAGCTGAAGGAGGCATTTGAGCAGAGTTCCGTGCTGCGTTTCACTTACGAGATGGAAAAGGATGGGAAGCTGCCCTTTCTAGATGTAACAGTCATGGAAAAGGGCGGTGGTTTCCACACTGCAGTCTACACTAAGGAAACAAACATAGGAATGTGCCTAAATGCCAACAGCGACTGCCCAGACAGGTACAAGAGGAGTGTTGTTAACGCATATGTCGACCGTGCTCTCAGCCACAGCTCAGAATGGAAGCAAGTCGACGAAGAACTCTGTAGGGTAAGGCAGGCCCTAGTCAATAACGGCTTCTCCAATGGTTTCGTCGAAGACATCATAAGAAGGAAAGTGAAAAGCCATGCAACCTCTGAAGAGACAACTAACACAACACCTATACCCCCTATTAGACTATTTTACAGGAACTTCTTTTCCACAGCTCATAAAACGGAGGAATGGGTCCTGAAAGATATTGTTAATAGAAACGTTATCCCTACAGACAAAAATCAGAGGATACAACTGACGATTTACTATAAAACCAGAAAAACGGCCAGCCTACTCATGAGAAACTCTCCAGACACAAAACAGAACGCTTTAAAAGAGACTAACGTCGTCTATGCCTTCAAATGCCCTCTTGGGGATTGTAAGCTCCAAAAAAACCAGTATATAGGCAAGACAACAACATCTCTTTCTAGGCGTTTAACGATGCATAAGAAACAGGGCTCCATTAAGGAACATATAATCTCTTCCCACAACCAAACCATCGCCAGAGAAATCCTAGTAAACAACACAGAAATCATCGATAGATATAGCGATAGCAGGCGGCTTGACGTTTGTGAGGCACTACACATCAAGAAGTCAACACCAGCAATCAACAGCCAATTATTGCACAACTATATTCTACCCACCTCAAGACTCCGCTCCAATATAGAAGCATCAAGAAATATGGACCAATAGGCTTTCTACAAACACTTCTATTCAATGTGTGTATATCACGAAAATAAACACGTGAATAAGAATGTGACAATGTCAGACCACGAAGGAAAAATGAAACAGGAAATTTCCTTAAGTACTTTCGTATATTAAATACATCTTCAGAAGGTCATTTTACAGATCGAGTGATGGGTATAAATAGGCAGGAGAGAGTGGTGAAGTAAGGTGAGGTACAATACTTGGACAACGCAGAAGGCCCATTGGCCCATCAGATGCACCCAATTGGCCCATCCGATGTAGCCCAATGGCCCATCTGATACAGCAGACATACAAGCATAATACATAGGTAATTATAACATAAAGAGGTAAATATATACAATAAATTAGTGAGACAAATGTTTTTCAATGATTCTACTTAAATCGCCCTTTAGCTGATCTATTAGAAATGGATCTAAGTTATATAGACCACTGCTAATATTCAAATTACTTTCTTTGGTGATCTGTATCAAAGCGGATTCAATTATGTTTCTGTTATAGGTGCTTTTACAATTTGTTATTGAAGACGCACTCTCCCAATCAATTTGGTGAGCTTTTTCTGACAAATGCACAAACAAAGCATTAGATAATTGGCCATGTCTTACAGAGTATTTATGTTGCGATATTCTACATTTTAAATCTTTAGATGTTTGCCCGACATAGAACTTATTACATTCCTTACAAGGTATTTTATAAATGACGCAATTATCACTACGAGGGCTGTTCCTTACTAATAGCTTACCAACAGTGTTTTCGTAGCTAAACATTACATCTATATTAAAAAGTTTCAAGGCCTTGACAATATTCTCAAACCCAGAGAAATATGGTAAACATAACACATTCTTTGGGCGAGTCCTTTCACTGCATACATTATTATAATATGTACGACGAGCTTTGTTACGACAAACTTCCAAAAAATTCAGTGGGTAACAAAGCTTAAGACCAATCGAATCAATATTCTTAAATTCTTCATCTAAGAATTCTGGACTCACAACTCGAAGAGCTCTTAGATACATTGAAGAAAAAATTGACTTTTTTACATTGTATTTATGCCCTGAAAAATAATGAACATAAGATAAATTGTTCGTAGGTTTTCTGTAAACACTAAACTTTAATGAAGAGTTTTCCCTATGAATAAGCACATCTAAGAATGGCAAACATTTATCAATTTCAGTCTCCATAGTAAATTTTATGGAGGTGACTTGGTCATTATGTTTGGCTACAAATTCGTCTGTGTTTACATCTGAAGGCCAAATACACAAGATATCATCAACATATCTAAACCAAGGAATGATTCCAGGAGTTATTTTTGAAACAAATTTCTTTTCAAAGAATTCCATGTACAGGTTTGAGAGCAATGGCGATAGAGGATTCCCCATTGCCATTCCAAAAGTCTGTAAATAATACTCATTATTAAAGGTAAATTTACATTCTTTAATGCACAACTTAACAAGACTGACAATAATATCAGCAGAAAGAGGTAAGTCATGGCTCATTAGTTCACGAGCAAGATAATCGAGAATATCATCGACCGGTACCTTTGTGAACAAGGAACAAACGTCAAAACTGATTAACTTTACATCAGGAGTGACAGGAACACTATTCAATTTGTTAACTAAATCAAGAGAATTTGTCAAATGAGAAGAGGAGATAGTTCCTAACAAAGGGGACAAGATTTTGGTAAGCCATTTGGAGAGTTTGTAAGAAATGGATCCCACAGAACTGATGATAGGTCTCATGGGATTGTTAGGCTTATGCGTCTTGACAAGACCATATAGATATGGTAATGAAGGTGATGAAGTAGTAAATTGATTAAGAAGATCTTTATGTTTACTTAACAACTTCCTCAAGCTACTATTGAAGAACTTGATGATGTCCTCAAGAGGATTTTTCCTTAGCTTAGTGTACGTTGAAGAATCTAGGAGGAGATCATTCATTTTCGAAATATATTCCTCCTTGTTTAAAATAACAATAGTGCTGGATTTATCAGCCTTTGTTATATGAATGGAAGGATCGGCTCTTAACTCCTGTAAGCTTCGTCTGAATCTTTCGGGAAAATTGTTTGTTTGGGGCGTCAACATTGAACCATAAACAATACCTTTAACCAGGTTTAGGTTTTGTGAAGACAGAGAGTTATGTTTTTCAAGCTGTAACAATGAACTAGCAATTTTAACTGCAGAAGGTTGATTTGAAATGGCAAAAGACATACCATAACCCAGAGCAGTAACCACATTTTCACATATCGTTTTGGACGACAGATTCAACACGTTGTTAGGATTAGATTTCTTGTTCCAATCACTATTTTTAATCAAACTTTCTAACTTGCGCTTAAGAATTTTCTGTAACTGATTAATTTTTCCGCGTAAGTCACTATATATTTCATCCATCAGAAGATTTTTCCAGTCCAAAGGTATTGCGTGATGAAAGTTTCTTTTTGCTGTATCCAGGCTTTTGAAAACAGAACGTTCCTTTGATTTTGTAACTTCAATGTGTTCACCACTCTCTCCTGCCTATTTATACCCATCACTCGATCTGTAAAATGACCTTCTGAAGATGTATTTAATATACGAAAGTACTTAAGGAAATTTCCTGTTTCATTTTTCCTTCGTGGTCTGACATTGTCACTTCTATTCAATATCCATTGTTTCGTGTTCTGTCTTGTGTTGATGAAATTAATACCCTATTAATACCACTTCTTGTTCTGTCTCGTGTTGATGAAATTAATACCCTATTAATGCCACATCTTGTTCTGTCTTGTGTTAATGCCACATCACCCCTTCCACCTCACTCAAATGTAGATATAAAATCGGAGATGCGTAAGTTCTATTCAGTTGTGTATTTGTGAACTAAAGTCTTTGAAAATGTAATAAGTTTTACGAAACGCGCTCGTGTCACGTCAGACTAGAAATAAAAATGAATTTTGGAGAATTGATTTTTGATTTACCTCCAACAGTGAAAAGAAATGTACGAAAGATTGAGAAAAATCGTGTTAGAATTATTAATCTTACTTTTTCGGTCATATTTAATAATATATGTCTACAGGAAAGACTGCTACCAAAATATACTAATATATATCTATATATATATATATATATATATATATATATATATATATATATATATATATATATATATATATATATATATATATATATATATATATATATATATATATATATATATGTCGTACCTAGTAGCCAGAACGCACTTTTAAGCCTACTATACAAGGCCCAATTTGCCTAATAAGCCAAGCTTTCATGAATTAATGTTTTTTCGATTATCTAACCTACCTAACCTAACCTAACTTTTTTGGCCACGTAACCTAACCTAACCTATAAAGATAGGTTAGGTTAGGTTAGGTTAGGTAGGGTTGGTTAGGTTCGGTCATATATCTACGTTAATTTTAACTCCAATAAAAAAAATTGACCTCATACATAATGAAATGGGTAGCTTTATCATTTCATAAGAAAAAAATTAGAGAAAATATATTAATTCAGGAAAACTTGGCTTATTAGGCAAATCGGGCCTTGGATAGTAGGCTGAGAAGTGCGTTCTGGCTACTAGGTACGATATATATATATATATATATATATATATATATATATATATATATATATATATATATATATATATATAAATATATATATATATATATATATATATATATATATATATAAATATATATATATATATATATATATATATATATATATATATTTATATATATATATATATATATATATATATATATATATATATATATATATATATATATATATATATATATATATATATATGTATATGCAGAATAACCACATGTGAAAAATAGAAAATGCTTAACGCGTTTTCGGCTAATTCGCCTTCATCAGAGCAAAGTAGAATGAAGATTAGATTGCTGATCAGACCTTTATATCCGCCTGGGCCACCAAAAATAAGTGGAGGAAAGGAATTATAAGAAAGAAGGTAACTGCAGAAGGCCTATTGACCCATACGAGGCAGCTCCTATTAATATCTCCAAGTGCCATACGTGTTAAATGATTGTTATATTGCAATATAGCAATCATTTAACACGTATGGCACTTGGAGATATTAATAGGAGCTGCTTCGTATGGGCCAATAGGCCTTCTGCATTTACCTTCTTTCTTATAATTCCTTTCCTCCACTTATTTTTGGTGGCCCAGGCGGATATAAAGGTCTGATCAGCAATCTTATCTTCATTCTACTTTGCTTTGCTAATTAATAATCTTACCTTTTCGGTCATATTCAACAACATATGTTAACCAGAAAGACTGCTACCAAAATATACTAATATATATATATATGTCGTACCTAGTAGCCAGAACTCACTTCTCAGCCTACTATGCAAGGCCCGTTTTTCCTAATAAGCCAAGTTTTCCTGAATTAATATATTTTCTCTAATTTTTTTCTTATGAAATGATAAAGCTGCCCATTTTATTATGTATGGGGTCAAATTTTTTTTTATTGGAGTTAAAATTAACATAGATATATGACCGAACCTAACCAACCCTACCTAACCTAACCTAACCTATCTTTATAGGTTAGGTTAGGTTAGGTAGTCGAAAAAGTTAGGTTAGGTTAGGTTAGGTAGTCGAAAAACAATTAATTCATGAAAACTTGGCTTATTAGGCAAATCTGGCCTTGCATAGTAGGCTGAGAAGTATGTTCTGGCTACTAGGTACGACATATATATATATATCAGACCACGGAGGAAAAATGAAACAGGAATTTCCTTAAGTACTTTCGTATATTAATACATCTTCAGAAGGAGTCATACATCTTCGTATTAATATACGAAAGTACTTAAGGAAATTCCTGTTTCATTTTTCCTCCGTGGTCTGACATTGTCACATTTTTAATCACGTGTTTATTTTCGTGATATACACACACACATATATATATATATATATATATATATATATATATATATATATATATATATATATATATATATATATATATATATATATATATATATATATATATATATATATATATATATATATATGTCGTACCTAATAGCCAGAACGCACTTCTCAGCCTACTATTCAAGGCCCGATTTGCCTAATAAGCCAAGTTTTCATGAATTAATGTTTTTTCGTCTACCTAACCTACCTAACCTAACCTAACCTAGCTTTTTTTGGCTACCTAACCTAACCTTACCGATAAATATAGGTTAGGTTAGGTTAGGTAGGGTTGGTTAGGTTCGGTCATATATCTACGTTAATTTTAACTGCAATAAAAAAATTGACCTCATACATAGAGAAAAGGGTTGCTTTATCATTTCATAAGAAAAAAAATATAGTAAATATATTAATTCAGGAAAACTTGGCTTATTAGGCAAATCGGGCCTTGAATAGTAGGCTGAGAAGTGAGTTCTGGCTACTAGGTACGACATATATATATATATATATATATATATATATATATATATATATATATATATATATATATATATATATATATATATATATATATGTCGTACCTAGTAGCCAGAACGCACTTCTCAGCCTAATATGCAAGGCCCGATTTGCCTAATAAGCCAAGTTTTCCTGAATTAATATATTTTCTCAAATTTTTTTCTGATGAAATGATAAAGCTTCCCATTTCACTATGTATGAGGTCAATTTTTTTTATTAGAGTTAAAATTAACGTAGATATATGACCGAACCTAACCAACCCTACCTAACCTAACCTAACCTACCTTTATTGGTTAGGTTAGGTTAAGTAGCCGAAAAAGCTAGGTTAGGTTAGGTTAGGTAGGTTAGGAAGTCGAAAAATCATTAATTCATGAAAACTTGGCTTATTAGGCAAATCGGGCCTCGCATAATAGGCTGAGAAGTGCGTTCTGGCTACTAGGTACGACATATATATATATATATATATATTAGTATATTTTGGTAGCAGTCTTTCTGGTTAACATATGTTGTTGAATATGACCGAAAAGGTAAGATTATTTATTCTAACACGAATCTTCTCAATATTTCTTATGTTTTTCTTTACTGTCGGTGGTAATAAAAACAACAATTCTCCGAAATTAATTTGTTAATTGTCTGACGCCTGAACGCGTTTCGTAATTCGTATTACATTTTCAAAGACTTAATTTACACATGTTGTTTAAGATTCGCTACTCAGAACAATAAGTTCCAGTAGCACGGGCTATGGTGAGCCCGTAAGTGGAGGCTCTTTGGAGCCATTATCTGTATCAGTGGCTGATACTAGAGATGTGGCGATGGATGGGGGTCTTCTTGAGGGTTTTTCAGCCTGGATTGCTGGCTATACCAGTTATGGAGCTGGTGGGGTTAGTGTAGATAAAACCTCTAGATTTTCCGTTTTTTCTTTGCCTGCGACTTTGGCTGAGCAGTGCTGTTGTTAGAGTTTGGTGACGTGGCCTCCATGAGGAAGTCTTGAACCGTGTTGGTGTCGTATTTGTGATGCGGCGGTGGAGCTCCTACAATGATTTCCTCGTCTGAGGAATCCGTAACCTCCGTAGAGGGCGCTTTTGTCTTTCGCCTCGCAGCCTTAGGTAGGCTTAGGTGTCGTTGATTGGTGGTTGTAGCTATTTCAGGAGAGCTGGTGGTGCTGTTATCGTTTGTAGACACCACGTCTGCTAGCGGGGCTGCTGAGATAGTGATGGTAGGAGTGTTGGGAGCTGGAGAAGGAATTACCTCTGTTTGTGTCGCCCGGGTCATGGGCGACACGGTTCTGGAGTCGGTGTTGATGTTGACCACTTGGTCGTCCTGGTGGTAGTCTCCGGAGTGGTAGAGGAGGCAGTGAGATTTACGGTAGTGGATATGATGGGGGCCAGGCCATTTTCTATGTATAATGCGTTTAGTTCACTGACAAAGCGCTGGTTGTCTGGTCCTGTAAGCCTTTCCGCTAGTTTAAGAAGACCAGGGATAATGCCTGCACGTGATGCAGGGGGCTGTGAAGGAGCCTGTGGGACCTTGGGGACCTTGGGTCCCCAATGAGAAGGATGTGTCGCCTGCTGGGAGGAGCTACATGTTGATAGGACCGGAAAGTCTTCTGGTCGGCTAGTGAGAGCTAAGGTGGTGAGTCGAACGCTTGGGGCTCTGGTCGAGGAGGTAGAAAAGTTGTTTCTTTTGTCTTCAAACTGGGCCTTGATGATTTCCTGTCTGCGGGGGCAGCGGTAGGAAATTGCGGCGTGATTGCCATCACAGAGCAAGCAGTGATGGACTGTTGCCTTGAGTATGGAGTAGTGATGGTCCAGTGCGCACAGGCTGCACCTCTGGACAGGGTGCTGACACTTGTTGGTCGGGTGGGAGAGCTCGTAGCACTTAAAGCACTGTTGGATCTCATGGTAGCGTTCCTTTTTTATTTGGTGAGTGGTATTTTTAGGCCGAAGCAGTAGAATCCTTGTGTAGCAGCCTGGGTGGCCGCAGCTATGGTGGTGAACGTAATCTTCATTGATGTTTTGTCGGTGATGCAGAACTCCAGGTTGAATACCGACAGGTTTGGATTCTCGTCCTCGATATTGTTTATGATATGATGTTTTCATATCATAATATGATATGTTTATGATATGATGTTATCATATCATAAATATGATAACATCATATCATATCATATGATAGCTCAGCGATCCACCGGTTGGTCCTGCTGGTAAAAACAGTTCTTCCGGCCAGGAACTGACGTGGGAAGTGAAGGTGTAGGTAGTGCTCTTTGCGAAGAAAGGCATCGTTAGTGAGGAGTTTTTCTAGCTCCTCTTCACATGAAAAGTAGAGCACGATATCTTCACCTTCCTGACTAATGTCAGCGGGTTTGAGGCCAGTTACGTCCTTCAGGACCTTTAAAGTATTGCTTCTTCCGATAGCATGACCGTCAAGTGGAGTAGCTCTGACCTTAAGACGTTTCGGTCGCATTGTGACCACACTGCGCCTTGTGATGTGTTAGCGGGAGATGTCTCCCGTCCTCTGGTAATTTACACACAAATTCTTCGTACTTATACTCTATTGGATGAGGTGATATGGAACAAAAGTTTTGGGTGAGGTGACAAACACAAGACAGAACACGAAACAATGGGTATAAATTGGATAATTGAACATATGAATGGAAGTAATTGCAGAAGATCTATTGGCCCATACTTCCTATTGATGCTTCCATATTGGTTCGGGCTCTTGAAGTAGTTAGAATATAGTTGTGCATTAATTGTTGATTGCTGGTGTTGACTTTTTGATGTGTAGTGCCTCGCAGACGTCAAGCCGCCTGCTATCGCCGTACCTATCGATGATTTCTTTGTTGTTTGTTAAGATTTCTCTGGTGATGGTCTGGTTGTGAGAAGAGATTATGTGTTCTTTGACGGCTCCCTGTTGCTTATGCATTGTTAGTAGCCTAGAAAGAGACATTGTTGTCTTGCCCATATACTGAGTTCTTTGGGGCTTACAGTCCCCAAGTGGGCATTTAAAGGCATAGACGTGTGTGTGTGTTTATATGAATTCACCTAGTTATGCTTGCAGGGGTTGAGCTCTGCTCTTTTAGCTCGCCTTTAAACTGTCAATCAACGAGTAATTTTAATTACTTTTTCCTACACACATACCCACACTCCCAGGAAGCAGCCAGTAACAGCTGTCTTACTCTCAGGCAACTATTTACTGCTAGGTAACAGGGGCATCAGGGTGAAACAAACTTTACCCAATTGTCTCCACCGGCGCCGGGAATCGAACCCCGGTCCACACGACTACGTATACAGTGTGCTATCCAATGAGCCACCAGCGCCCCATGTATGTATGTATGTATGTATGTAAGTTTGTATGTACTCACCTAGTTGTGCTTGCGGGGGTTGAGCTCTGGCTCTTTGATCCCGCCTCTCAACCGTCAATCAACAGGTGTGCGGGTTCCTGAGCCTATTGGGCTCTATCATATCTACACTTGAAACTGTGTATGGAGTCAGCCTCCACCACATTACTTCCTAATGCATTCCATTTGTCAACCACTCTGACACTAATAAAGTTCTTTCTAATATCTCTGTGGCACATTTGGGCACTCAGTTTCCACCTGTGTCCCCTAGTGGGATACAGGTGGGAGCCGGTCGGCCGAGCGGACAGCACGCTGGACTTGTGATCCTGTGGTCCTGGGTTCGATCCCAGGCGCCGACGAGAAACAATGGGCAGAGTTTCTTTCACCCTATGCCCCTGTTACCTAGCAGTAAAATAGGTACCTGGGTGTTAGTCAGCTGTCACGGGCTGCTTCCTGGGGGTGGAGGCCTGGTCGAGGACCGGGCCGCGGGGACACTAAAGCCCCGAAATCATATCAAGATAACTCAAGATAAGATAAGTGCGTGTGCCCCTTGTGTTAAATAGCCTGTCTTTATCAACCCTGTCGATTCCCTTGAGAATCTTGAATGTGGTGATCATGTCCCCCCCTAACTCTTCTGTCTTCCAACGAAGTGAGGTTTAATTCCCGTAGTCTCTCTTCGTAGCTCATACCTCTCAGCTCGGGTACTGGTCTGGTGGCAAACCTTTGAACCTTTTCCAGTTTAGTCTTATGCTTGACTAGATATGGACTCCATGCTGGAGCCGCATACTCCAGGATTGGTCTGACATATGTGGTATATAATGTTCTGAAAGATTCCTTACACAAGTTTCTAAAGGCCGTTCTTATGTTAGCCAACCTGGTATATGCTGCTGATGTTATCCTCTTGATATGAACTTCAGGGGACAGGTATGGCGTGATATCAACCCCCAGGTCTTTCGCTCTCTCTGACTCTTGAAGTATTTCATCTCCCAAATGATACCTTGTATCTGGTCTCCTGCTTCCTACCCCTATCTTCATTACATTACATTTGTTTGGGTTAAACTCTAACAGCCATTTGTTCGACCATTCCTGCAGCTTGTCCAGGTCTTCTTGAAGCCTCAATCTGTCCTCCTCTGTCTTAATCCTTCTCATAATTTTGGCGTCGTCAGCAAACATCGAGAGGAATGAGTCTATACCTT
Source organism: Procambarus clarkii (assembly GCF_040958095.1). Taxonomy (NCBI): domain Eukaryota; kingdom Metazoa; phylum Arthropoda; class Malacostraca; order Decapoda; family Cambaridae; genus Procambarus; species Procambarus clarkii. The sequence goes on from NW_027189167.1 coordinate 770,775, forward strand.
TTGGGAGATCATTTACGTATGTCAGAAACAGGATAGGTCCAAGTATGTATGTATGTATGAATGTATGTATGTATGAATGTATGTATGTATGAATGTATGTATGTATGAATGTATGTATGTATGTATGTATGTATGTATGTATGTATGTGTCTGTCTTCCACATATCCATCGGTTTATGCGTCGATCTATCCATCCGTCTATCTATTCATCTATCCATCAATCTATTCATCTATCTATCAATCTGTCTATGTATCCATTGATCAGTTCATCTCTCCATTTAGTCACTTGGACTGGACGGAGGAGCAACGGTCTTGCTTCATGCAAGTAGGCGTTCAATCCCCGACTGTCCAAATGGTTGGGCGCCATTCCTTTTCTCCCACCCCCCGTCCCATCCCAAATCCTTATCCTGATCCCCTCCAATTGCTATTTAGTCGTAATGGCTTGGCATTTTCCCCTGATAATTCCCTCCCTCTCTCTCTCTCTCTCAATTACACACATATATACTCCATCTAGTGTTTCATATATCCATCTTTCTATTCATCAAGCCACCTATCCGTCCTCTTGCTATGCATCCGTGAATATATATTAAGAAGCACTGAAACAACTGTATGGGTGTAAGAAATGTTAAAATGTTCAGAATAAAAACTCTATGTTAACCACACGCTAATATTCTGCACTTAGTTCCCACACGACTCCCTTAACATGTTGAGTTGTTGTATATAAATATTAATAATTCTTAAAGCATTTGTTTGGCCGTCCCGACCATCCTGTTCTCCCCGACCATCCTGTCCTTCCCGACCATCCTGTCCTTCCCGACCATCCTGTCCTTCCCGACCATCCTGTCCTTCCCGACCATCCTGTTCTTCCCGACCATCCTGTCCTTCCCGACCATCCTGGCCTTCCCGACCATCCTGTCCTTCCCGACCATCCTGTCCATCCCGACCATCCTGTCCTTCCCGACCATCCTGTCCATCCCGACCATCCTGTCCATCCCGACCATCCTGTCCTAGTATCCCAGTTCATACCCCTATACTTTTAGGTGAGCACAGTTGCAAGCGTCTGACCTTCAACATTGGACAGACAGACAAACAAAGACATTCTCTCCTTCACCACAGCATCATTAGTTCCTGTGTCTCATCTCTATGTCTTTTTTCCACAATATTTCTCACTTTTCATCTAATATCGCTCTGCTATCCCGATGTGTCCGACATTTATTTGGTACTAACGTATTCCACCACTCGAAATTATATCCATTCCCTTGTGTTTTTACCATTTTCTCTTTATATGTAGTTCATGTTTACGTATCTTTACTGTGTTTCTTCTTTCTATCTTTACTACTGCTTCCTCTCTCCCTGTGTCTCAGTTTTTACGTCTTTACCCTCTCGACCTCATTGGTCCATCACCTCCTGTGTGTACACTCCCAGTGTCTAATGTCTCTGTGTTTACCATTCATGGTTGTTGCCTAAACGTGCTCATCCCATGTCTCTCTTCTTCGTTCTCAACTCTTCGTCTTCACTACCAGCGATTCTCTGCTATTTATCCCTGCGTATCTCCCCCTTCGTCCTGAACTCTTGTTTGTTACATCTTAGTCTTAGCATTGTGTCTCACTATTATGGCAACAGCACGTATCACTATTCATTCCTCACTCATCTGCACTCATCTAGCTGTAACTATTTTCTTAATCTATGCTATACCCGTCACGTGGTATGTAAATGTCTACATTTCTTTTTTTAGGTTCATATTTTTGCAGAATCCTCTGCATTTATTATGTGCTCGTATGTGCTCTTGTTGCATGTTTTCAATGATAGTTTTGGAATCTGAATGTATGATGACATGCCGTCGATCATCAGCAAGGACGTGTTCTAAACATTTTTGAATGTCTACCATCTGTGTTTGTAAAGTTGATCGCACGTTTCAGTCTCTACCAATAGGATTTCCTGCCTAAACTGCAACTCCAAATTCTTGATATGAATGTTCAGTATATGAAGCTCTAGGATACGATGTATTCTTCAATATATATTGTATATCTTTGTTGTGAATCATAGCAGATGGGAATCTGATTCTTCTTTCCTTGAAGAGCCAAAATGTTAAAGCGTGTTGGTAAATATTCACACGGTGCTTGCACAACGAAATCTACAAGTGTTTCCTAGTCACCTTTCTCACTCATTATATTTCTGATATCAAATGTATTGATGACATTTGATGTAAAATGTTGTTATTGTTGGTAAAGATTCGCTACCTGAAACAAAAAGGTCCAAGTAGCACGGGCTATGGTGAGCCCGTCGTGTAAAATGTATCAACCAGTTGCTATTGGAGGCACATGTGAACAGTGTTACAGCTCCACTAAGTGTATGGTATGTTATAGTTAACTTTTCTCAGTGAAGTCAGTATTTTGGTCACAAGGTATTGAGCAAGGCCTTTTATCTAAATTGTAACCGCGGTTAGTTTGGTTTCTTCAGCTAAGTATTTAAGGCCATCATGGATTCCTCCACTGTAAGATGCACTGCGTTGTTCAGAACAACATCAACCTTGGCGGTCGCTGCATAATCAACAAGCACACTTCATGTATGTAAAACATCCTAAACCATCTAAGTCCCACTCGTACTGGCGGCCATGACTTTTTCTCATGAAAGTTCCATGACTTTTTCTTTTCTTTCATTTGCTATCGGAATTGCTCATTTTACACCCCCCATATTGAATTTGCTTGTTAAATATTGAATAATAATTCCACACTGAGATATAACCCATTAACGGTTACAGTTGTGAATGTGTAGGTGGTGAATGTTTGCTGACATAACTGAAACAGTGGATCTTGTTATGTCTAAAATTACGATCACTGCACATGACACGTTACAATTGTTCTGATTACCGGACTTTGTTCTAATATGTGTTGAGATAAAAATCTAGTGTTTGTTATTTTTTCTTTTACATTTTTTAATGGTTTTTAAAGGCAACAAATGAAAGAATCCTGTTAAAGAAGAAACGATTGATTTAATTGTTGTTCTTTCTTTGTATGGGGTTGAGAACCCCATATAGCCTCATGATTCATGGTGTTGAGATCCACATATAGCCTCATGATTCATGGTGTTGAGATCCACATATAGCCTCCTGATTCATGGTGTTGAGATCCTCATATAGCCTCATGATTCATGATGATGAGAAGCCCATACAGCCTCATGATTCATGGTGTTGAGAACCCCAAATAGTCTCATGATTTATGGTGTTGAGAACCCCATATAGCCTCATGATTCATGGTGTTGAGAACCCCAAATAGTCTCATGATTCATGGTGTTGAGAACCCCAAATAGTCTCATGATTCATGGTGTTGAAAACCCCATATAGCCTCATGATTCATGGTGTTGAGAACCCCATATAGCCTCATGATTCATGGTGTTGAGAACCCCATATAGCTTCATGATTTATGGTGTTGAGAACCCCATACAGCCTCATGATTCATGGTGTTGAGAATCCCATATAGCTTCATGATTCATGGTGTTGAGAACCCCATATAGCCTCATGATTCATGGTGTTGAGAACCCCATATAGCCTCATGATTCATGGTGTTGAGAACCCCATATAGCCTCATGATTCATGGTGTTGAGAACCCCATATACTCTCATGATTCATGGTGTTGAGAACCCCATATAGCTTCATGATTCATGGTGTTGAGAACCCCATATAGCTTCATGTTTCATGGTGTTGAGAACCCCATATAGCCCCATGATTCATGGTGTTGAGAACCCCATATAGTTTCATGGTGTTAAGAACCCCATATAGCTTCATGATTCATGGTGTTGAGAACCCCATATATCCACATGATTCATGGTGTTGAGAACCCCATATATCCTCATGATTCATGGTGTTGAGAACCCCATATAGCCCCATGATTCATGGTGTTGAGAACCCCATATAGCCCCATGATTCATGGTGTTGAGAACCCCATATAGTCTCATGATTCATGGTGTTGAGAACCCCATATAGCCTCATGATTCATGGTGTTGAGAATGGTGAGCAAGAGGAGGGCGATTGTGGCTTTCATCTCGACTTGTGGGGACCAGAAAGGCAATCTGTAGTCAAGGGGTGATTGTACCCTGGTAGTCAACTGTGGTAAACCTAAGAAGAGG